>NC_055988.1:158887494-159190471 GCF_018446385.1 Zingiber officinale | reverse complement strand
CAACTTTCATGGCAAGCCACCTAACTGGAAACCAAAATCTTTCAAACAAAAAGGTAGTGGAGGTTTAAGGGCTTATCAATCTGGCTGGAAGAACAAAACAGTGCTGAAAAATCCTCGGGGACAACCTCTTTCAGTAAGGAACAAATAGAACAACTATATAAGCTTTTTTTAATCCACACATTTTTCACAATCTACTCCATCATCTTGTTTAATAACATAGAAAGGTACTTACTTGCAATCCACTGTTTTCAATGCTTCAACCATATCTATATGTCCTTGGATAATAGATTCAGGTGCCACTGATCACATGACGGGATCCTCCAAGTTGTTCCATTCCTATATCCCTAGTGCTAGAAATCAAAAAATTAAAATAGTCGATGGTTCTTTATCTACTATTACTAGAAAAGGGTTTATTGTCATCTCTCAAACCTTGACTCTCCAAAGTGTTTTACATGTTTCAAATCTTTCTTGTAATTTGATTTCTATTAGCAAATTAACTCATGATTTAAAGTGTTTAGTTAAGTTTTCCTCAAATTCTTATGTACTTCAAGATCTGGACTCGGGGAGGATGATTTGCAGTGCTAAGGAGCATGGAGGCCTTTATTACTTTGAGGAAGGAAGTCACTTATGTAGACAAGCCCAACAATCCAGTATCATATGAAACTCTAGTTCTAGTAGTGATGATATAATTATGTGGCATTATAGATTAGGACACCCGAATTTTTATCATTTGAAGCATTTGTTTTCGAAATTATTTGACAATACGAACCTTTTTTATTTTTAATGTGATATTTGTCAGTTGGCAAAGCATCATTGTGCATCTTTTCCTATTCATCCATATCAATCATCGAAGCCTTTTGCCATTATTCATAGTGATGTGTGGGGACCATTCAAAATGGCAACTCTTTCAAAAAAAATTGATGATTTAACACTTTTATTGATGATAACACTCGTTCAAGTTGGGTGTGTTTACTTGTTGAAAAATCAGAAGCTAGACAAGTTTTCAAAAAAAAAATTCATGATGATTGAAACACAATTTCAGTAGAAAATTCAAGTGTTCAGAAGTGATAATGGGACCGAATATTTTAATAAAATTCTAGGTCAATTTTTTCAACAACAGGGTATAATTCATCACAGTAGTTGTACTCAAAGACCACAATAGAATGGGGAAGCAGAAAGAAAAAATAGACACCTTTTAGAAGTAGTTAGGCAACTCATATTCACTACCAATGTACCTAAATACTTATGGGGGGAAGCTATTCTCACTGCTATATATTTGATTAAAATGTCTTCAAGAGTGTTGAACTTCGAATCACCCTTAACTATTTTTGAAAATTATTTTCCCATGTCTCACTTATATTCTGATTTGCCTCTCAAAGTGTTTGGTTGTGTAGCGTTTGTCCATGTGCATCATCATAATCATGATAAACTATACCCTTGTGTTGTCAAATGTATGTTTCTAGGATATTCCCCTACCCAGAGAGGGTATAAATGTTTTGAACCACATTCCAAAACCTTTTTTGTGTCTATGGAATCTAAAAAAAAAAATTCAACACTTCTCTTCAGGGGGAGAGTAAGTTGGAAGACTCGTTGTTTGATTTAGAATCAATGAATATAGAAGGAAATTCAAATTCTAAATTTAGTACCAAAATTGATACACCTTAGGTAGTGTCGGAGCAGAATCTTGATAGTCGAGCAGGAGTTTATGATATCTCATATTTTTAGGAAAAAATAATTTTTTAAGAAAAATATCTCATATCTTTAAAGAATGTCACAGTTAAAAAATTATTAAAAACCTCATATTTTTTCATTCTAACTTTGTATCAATATCATCAATGATGATATCTTTTAACAAATAGATTTCACCAAAAAAATTTAAAATATTTTTTAAAATTAATTTTCAATCATGATCTATGGGCTACATGCACATGACTTATATATATTAACTTTCTTCATAATTGGTTAATGTAAAATTCATATGATTTGATGAAACTTAGCTCATTTAGATGTACCAAATCAACATGTTGAACTTAGCTCATCATGCTAGGATCTCACTTATAACTGAACACTTGGAAATAAGTCCAAACAAGCCAAGGGAAATAAGATCTTTGGTAATTGGTGAGAAGTCTAAGCAGGTCAAGTGTGACTAGATGTTTAACAGTCAAGTAAATAAGAGAAGTCATGATCCATCAAGATTGACCTAGGCAAAAGAAAACCAGGTAGATCAAGGATGACCGGATGTCTGAAAAATTGGAAGCCCTAACAGGTTTGGATAACCAAATGTTAGGAAATGAAAGTCCTAATATGTCAAAATTGACTGGATGTTTGGAAAGGAAAACCCCTAAGTAGGTCAAGCGTGACTGGATGCTTAGAAAATGGAAAAACAGGCAGGTCAAGTTTAATCGGATGTGTAGCAAGGGAAAAGTTCAAACAGATCAAGGATGATCGAATGCATAGCAAAGGAAAAAAAAAATCCTAGGGGAATGAATCCTGTGTAGTATAGAAGTCTTGGAGGAGAAAACTACATATGTTTGAATGTTTGTCTTGCAAAGAGATCGAAGCTGGATGAAGACTCGGAAGACAACTAGAGATTGGTCCAAAGCAAAACCGCTCAAAAATAGTCTAAGAAACCATATCAAGTTTGGGTGATTGAACCTAAGATGATCCAATCGATTGGACCATGTCCGAGGGACTAGACCAAACTTGCTCCGAGCGACTAGACCAGTCGAACCCTGATCAATCAACCGAAAAGTTTTTTATCAACCAAAAACATGATAATGGCGAATTCACTAGATTCTATCTTTGGATAGAGTTTAACCAAGTTTTCGAACAATTGGATATGCTTTTAGCCAATCGAAATAGGTCGTATCATGCTCTATAAAAGGGATGCGAAGGATCAAGGCTTAACATCTCATTCACATTTAATCCTCTCGATTCTATGCTCTAAAGTGCTCCCGAAAGCTTTGTTTGTGTGATCTAGGAGGCTCCAAGGCGAGTGCCACTTGCATTTAGGATCTCAAGAGGTGATCAAGTCTTTAATAATTTATTTCCTTTATATTTGTTTACTTGTTCTAGTACTTGATTGAATCTTATAAGAGGTTTCTCCATCATCAGAAAGTATCTGAAAAGGAGAAAAAAACTAGTGGACGATACAATCCATGTATAACCTTGAATATAGCACCCCGAGGGGAGTGAACCACGTAAACCAATATGTTCTAATCTTGTATTATTATCTTTTATTTTATCCCGCTGCATATTAAATTGATAGATAAGAACAACCTGAAAATAAAAGTGAAAAATATGAGATTTATTCACCCCCTCCCCCTCGCTCTAGCACAATTTACAGTCCTACAATTAGTATCGTAGTCGAAGGCTCTTCATTTGACTAATAGCGAAAGGAGTAGGCTAGTGGTACATGTTTGATTTTATTATTATTATTTATTATTATTATTATTATTATTAATGAAGTTATAAAAATGCAAAAAATTGAGTGCGAAGAGAAGCTTGACGGTGAAACTATGATCCACCAGAGTATAAGACGGATGGATTAAAACTTTGGAGGCAGACAACATAAAGCTTTGTGTTGAGGGTTGAAAACAAAAAAGGTAAATATTTAAATTCAAATTTTAAATTTTATATAATATGATTTAAGTATAAGGAAAGAGGTCACGATCAAATTAGATACCCAACTTATAAGACTGGATCTGAACAACAGGCGACAAAAGCGGAATTGATGCTAGGGATCCATAAAAGTAAGGAACAATGTTGTGCTTGAAGTGCAAACGGACTGGATACTACAAGAACTAATGCCCCAGGAGAGATCCAAGGATCCAAGAGGAGTGTTGAGGTTAGTAAATTTAAAATTTATGAAAATTTAGTTTTTAAGTTGCATGTTAATAGTATATTAATTTTTCCTAATTAAAAATTATGTTAGTAAATCAAATAATCATGATAATACTTTTAATGAAAATTTAATTAATAATAAAAATTTAATTAATCAAAATTAATTCATTTGAATTTAATTAAGGGCAATGAACAGATTAATCAGATAAATTTAATTAATCAAAAAATAATTAATTAATATTTTCTATAATCCAAAATTTGATCGAGTGAATCAAGAGTTTGATTAGGTCAATCAAAACATTAATCAAATCAATCAAAATCTTGATTTGTTCCAAAAAAAAAATGATTATCTAGACCTTGATTAGATTAATTAAAACTTAGATCTAATCAATGATCAAAAGGATAATATAATTGGCTCCCAGGGCACAGTGAACGGAGGGATCCAGGCACATGGAAAAGGATAAAGGTGACTTGGATAGAGCTTTATTCCGGTACAACCACGTCAGCAATTCAAACGTCCGGGAGTAATCTAGGTGCCTAAAGTTGGATAACTCAGTGACGATGGGGGTTCAGATAAGCCTCAGTTAAGGCGCCTTGGACTAGTCTAGATGTCTGAAATGGGCTATAAAAAGGCACCTTTGACAAGGAGCCCATCAACTATTCTTCTATACTCAAACGTCTCTCGTGTTGTTCTGAAATTCCATTACGACACCAAAGTACTACTCCAACAACAACAATCAAGCTTCGATTCCTATTGTTGTCGGTATCTTTTATTATTGTGCATATTTAGATTTGTGTAAACTTATCAAATCTTTAGTGAATTATTCAACAAAAATGATCAATGATCGTGGACCTTGGACTAACAGCGCAGGTTGTGAACAAAGTAAAAAAGAAATTGTGTTAGCCGCTGCTATCTCTCAAGTTTCCAAAAACACATAAAAAACGGCATGCACTAACTTCTTTGATCCTACACTTATTTCTATTGTATTGTTTGGTTTATATTTTTTTTTTCCACTTCATACTAACCTATTGTAAACTAGTGCACACGAAATTGAACGAGTGAAGTGCCCTATAGGGACATCATCGGTACTAACATGACACTCCTTTATATGTGGATTGCTCATCCACAACCTCAATCTTCCTAGACACATGTAATCCTATTTTAAAAAACAAGCGGTTTCAGTACTTACATCGAGATTCCTTGCGATGTAGCTAGCATGCAGTCGTTCACAATTAAACTCCAAAACGAAGTCCATGGGAATGCGTTTAGAGCATTGTGAATAAGATCTTAATTTGAAATTTCCTCTTGGATGCCAAAAGAGTTGATGCACAATCTCCTTGTATCTTGCATGCAAATTTAGGCTCGGATGATCCCTCGTGCATATAAAATGACCATGCACATAACTTTGAATTGAGTGTTTCATGAGAAGACGAAGCACATAGAAATTCATTGCTGAAAGCACAATCAAATGAAATTGCCACTAGTTAATTTGTTAACAAAATTTATAAAAGGGCCTAGAATTGTGTTTAAGCCTAAAAACTCTTGGCCAAGGCCATTCATCACCGAATGGGAATACCTCCGAGGACTAGACTGAGGTTAACCTCCCCTACCTCTTTTTTTTTTTCTTTTTAATAATCCATCCTACCTCTTCTTTTTGGGTTAGTCAATTGAGGGATTTGATGTTTTCTTTTCACAATTTGGCACGATGAGTTATCTCTACAAGTTGCCTGTTTCCCAAAGTAATGGTTGATGTATAAAAAAATTCTAATAATTCTCAATAAAGCAAATAATAATGACTCTTAACTTTGACATTTAGATGCGTAGGCACAAAATTTCAAAAGTGTGACAAACTTTTCTGAAAAGAAACTTAGTTAGATAAGCATTACGTGCACTACTCCTACTACCCATCGATGTAAACCTAAAATCACCAAGCTTGTATATATTCCTTCGATTGAGTACACTACTACTCTCCCTAGAATTTTAATAATATAGAAAGAATTTATTACTGCAAATAATGATAGAATTTAAGTTTGGAGTAATTTGTCTATAGGTTTTTCTTGAGACTTAAGTCATGCATGATGGTTAGGTGTACGTCTATTTTCCAATAGCTGAGACAGCGGATTACCAACAAACGACAATAAATGCCATTAAAAGACATGTGCCAACTGTCCTATTAATGTGATAAAAACTGAAACTGAATGGCCCTTGTCCTATTAAATTTTTCTCTTTCAGAAGAATAATAAAAATATGTGTTAGCCCTCTTTACTAGTAACTGTCAAGTAAATTGTGGTATCAATATATACGATAATTCTTGTTGGTCAGAATCTGGCCAACTAGAATTTTTATCCTCCAATTAGAATGCATGCATGTACATGCATGTAATTAATATACACATATGATATTACTAAAATACTCATATATATACTTGCATGTATTAATTCTAGCTGGCCAGATTCTAGCCATTTAGCATTACCCCAATATATAATTGTCTTTCATAAGGATGTCAATAAATATTGGGCAAAAATTAAGATGCAGGGTGCTCACTCTTTTACATAATTCATTAAAAGATGTCCAATTTTAATTTCTCATAAATGGGCATCTCACTTTGTATTTTTCTGGTAAGTATACCCCCTTGAACAAGAATCCTTCTGTGTTTCTTATATTTTCACCCTCATCCATCTAGACACACAAAAAATATATTGGTTCTCTTTCAATCTACGTCCCGTTTAAACTTGCAGATGATCGCCCCAATATTATTAGAGCCCTTTGTTAATTTCTACTAAACCAGTGCACCTTTCTTTTTTTTTTCTTTTTCCTTTTTTTTTTTTTTTTTTGTCTTGCAAACACTTTTTTTCCCTCTCAACACTACAATAATTTATATCTATTGTGACATTTTCCTATGGACATTTATTTTTAAATATAATTATAAATATTTTATAATGACATTCTTTAAAAATGTTTAATTTTAAAAATAGAAAAGTATATTAGATCATCCATAATGATAATTTTAATAAATGTCATTATATTTATATATTAATTAACTAAATATATTAATCTTATTAAATTGATTTAAGTGGTGTTTGGTTTAAAGGTTTGGGAATAAGGGAATGGATTCATTCCCAAACCTTGTGTTTGGTTGATGGGAATGAAATCAAGATTTTGAAATGAATCCCAAAAACTTGGGTATGGATGAAACTCACCCCTTCCCTTGAGTTTTGATGGAATAAGAATGAGAATTAAGTTTTGGACGAAAATACCCTTAGTATATTTATTTAATTTTCCTTTCATTTCACTCTCTCTCCTTGTTCTCTCTATCATACTTTCTCTCTCCTCATTCTATCATCACACTTTCTCTCTCAACATATTTTCTTTCTCTCCATTCTCTCTCATCAAATATTCTGTACCATTTTCTCTTTGTATTCTCTCTCATCACACACACTCTCTCATTTTTCTCTTTCTTCATTCTCTCCTCATTTTTTTCATTATACTTTCTCTCTCCGCAATCTCTCTAACCATACTCTCTCTCCATATTTTCTCTCATCATACTTTCTCTCTTTTCATTCTCTTCCATCACACCCTCTCTCCTCATTTTCTCTCATCACATTTTCTCTCTCTTCATTTTTCCCATCACACTTTCTCTCTCATCATATTTTCTCTCCTCAATCTCTCATTTTCTCTCATCACACTTTCTCTTTTTTTATTTTTTCCCATCACTCTTTCTCTCTGAGCACACTTTCTCTCTCATCATACCTTTTTCTCTTCTCAATCTCTCCTATCACGCTCTCTCTCCTCATTTTCTCTCATCATACTTTCCCTCTCTTTATTTTTTCCCATCACACTTTCTCTCTCATCACATTTTCTCTCTCATCATATGTTTCTCTCACATTCAACTTTCTCTTCCATCTAATTTTTTCTCTTATTTTCCTCTAAGGGTAAAAAAGGAAATTTAGGTTCATTCCAATTGAAAATATTCCACTAACCAAACATTATTTTTAAGAATGATACCCAAGCTCATACTCATTCTCATTCCACAATACTATGATACTCATTCTCATTCCAATTCTTAGGAGAGAACCAAATGCCACCTTAATTTTTTTTTACCCTAAACTTCTTGTTCGACTCCTTCCCTCTCCGCAACTAGCAAGGTCTTCTGCAGCAAGCAAGGAATTTTGCTCAAAGATAATTCTAAACTTTTTTTCTGTTAAGCAAAAGATGCAAGATAGCGACGTGGCCGCTCACGCTGCCCAATAAGGCAGCAACATGGTAGCCTCCTGAACGGATGTTGCCCCGCTAGGCAACAATGCAACCGCTCGCAAAGCAATTGCTGCCCCTCAAGGCAGTGACATGGTTGCTCACAAAGCAATAGTTGTGTAACACCCGTAAATTTTTCCTATTTTTAAATGGACAAAAAGAAATATAAGAAGAGAAAAGAAATTAAAATATATTCATAAATGGCTCGGGCTAGGATTTAAACCTTAGACCTCTTATTTAAGATAAGTTTAAGTAACCATTAGGTGGTGGTAAAGCATCACATTAAGAATACGAAACAATTCATTATATGTAGAATATATGTGAAGAGATGCTTCAACTTCCACTTGGTATAAAAGGGAAAGAATGAGATGAAAACCTAACTTTTCATCTCCCTCTTCCTCTTCTCCTCTCTAGCCGAAATCCTCTCTTCCACCTTTGTGGTTTTCGGCCAAGATCTAGGACTAGGGTTTCTAAAGTTCTAAGTATTCAAGGGGAGGATCTAAGAGGATAATTCCACAAGGTTCTTACACACGTGAAGGGTGTTTTGAAGATCAAGACATACAAAAGAGAGGATTTTCTTCCCTACACCCTCCATAATAGTAAAATCTAGTGAAAGGATGTAAGTATCTCTCACCTGCAGTATAAGTTGCTTCGATGTTACTTAGATTGATGTGTTTTAAGCATGTAAAGGAAGATGCATGTTATGAGATGTTTATTGCATGTTAAGAAAAGATAGATGCTATGATATATGTGATGCCCCTAAAAGTTTTGAGATTAAGAGCATGTTTAGATTATCTTGATTTGCTTCCCATAAAGTTTTGGGACTAAGAAGTATAATCAAGTGCCTAAAGTGCTTCCCTATAGATACGGGGGAAATAAGCGCGCATAAGGTGTTTGGTTAAATGCCAAGCAAATGCAAGTACAAGAAATTAAAGGTAAAAGAAAGTATTTTACTTTAGAAAGGCATGTACCGAACACAAGGTTTATGGGTGGGCTCCTAGATCGCCCCTAGGCTCCTAGACTGCCTAGTAATACCTTAATGGGTTCGGGATTAGCTACCTTGGATCTTATTAAGGATGCGCAAAGTGGTACAATGTCGGGCCCAAAGTAAGTTAATTATTATTTTCACTAGTATGTAAGATAAAGTTTTCAAAGCTCATTAATTTCCTAAAGTGAAAACATTATTAAGTTGAGAACTAGAGTTAGAGAGTGCATGGTCTGATCTCTATAGCATAGCAAATTTTATGTTTTTCATTGCATGGTTTTAAGTGGATATTTTGCATGATAAATTGATTTTAAAATGCATGCTATATACATATTTCCGAGTTATGTAGTTCATGGTGGATTATGGACAAGTGCATGTTTTGTGTTTTCGCAAACAATTTGGAAAGCATGTTCTCTTTTAAAAAGCATGATATCTTTTAATGTATTGTTTTGTGAGTAGACGGTACTTACTAAGCATTCGCTTATAGATTTGCATTTCCTTATACTGCAGATAAAGGTAAAGGAAAACTCGAGTAGGAGGAGGCAGCAGGAGCGGTGCTTGGGGGTGTGCGTGTGTGTGACGGAACAATGGAAAGAGATCCGAGGTTTGATTATTTTGGGGAACATGTAGAACTTTAGTTTTATTTTTTTACTCTACTTTACCTAAGATACTGGCACTAATTGGTTTAGAATGGATTTGATGGCTTGGCAGAATTTTGAATGGCAAGTGAAAGTGAATAAGAGGAGAACAAGCTTTTTTCGGTGGAGAAAGGGGGTCCTTCGCATGGCCCGTGGCACGGTCGTGCGGGTTCGCACGGCCCTGCGCTGCCTCCTCTCGGCCAAGGTGACACGGCCGTGTGGAAGCACACGGTCGTGCCCTTCCTCCTCTCGGCCAAAGGTGGCACGACCGTGGGAAAACACAAGGTCGTTCACCTCCTCTTGGCCAAGGCTACACGGCCGTGTGAAACCACACGGTCGTGTCTCTCTCCCTCTCGGCCAAGGTGACACGGTCGTGTGGATTCACACAATCGGGCCCCTCTTCCGCTTTGTCAAAGGGGACACGGCCATGTGACCCTCACACGGCCGTGCGCTTCTAGGTGACACGGCCGTGCGACCCCTCACATGGTCGTGCCTTGTGTCAGTTGAGAGTACAACACCTATCAGGGCCACACGACCCAGCCCCACTTGAAGCTTCCGACTCCCTTCGGCTCTACGTGGCTACAAGTTAAGTCCTACCAGTCGTAACAAGTTAGAATAGGTCTATGGACTAAGCAGCCTGTAACAGATAAGAATGCCGAAAATTTAAGACAGTACGAGGAAAGAGTAACGTTTGTCCTGTAGCTTAAGGGTATGAGTAAGGGTGGGCGTTACAAGTTGCCCCGCAAGGTAGCGATGCGACCACCTCGGGAGCGGTCGCTACCCCACAAGACACAGACGCGATTGCTTTCCTACCAACTAGTGATGGGGTCACTGCCCCGCAAGGCAGTGACACAACCTTCGCCTTTTTTGTCAATCTCAACGATTTCTCTAGTAAGCTCTAGTCTCCTTTCAATCGAATCTGTCTATTGTTCTTTCTTAGTGTCCTCTCTTTCAGCCGAGTTTCTTCGTTGTTTCCCGTCGACTTTTATTTCCAATGGTAAGCTCCTCTCAACCTTCTGTCTTTGTCCCTTGGCTCTGGTATACGTCCATTGAGTCCAAGTTCGACAGAGACAATGTTGAGAGTTTAAGAGCTACCTTTGAAATTCCATTCAATTATCAAATTGGTCTTCCTTCGGCTTTTGACCGCTCGTACGAGCCGCCTCCAAGTTTTGTAGGCTTCTTTAGGGACCAATTTATCGTCGATCTGTGCTTCCCGATCCACCCTTTCTTCTCTGTCATTTGTAAATATTTTTGTATTCCTCTCCATCAACTAGTGTCGAACTCCTTTAGGTTGTTGTGCGGGGTCGTCATTCTATTTTGCCTGCACAACATTCCCCTCACTTCTCGACTCTTTCACTATTTCTATTACCCTAAATTGTCCGAACCGAGGACTTTTCTCTTTCAAGCCCAAGTGGGCCTAGTCTTCTTTGACGAGATGTCGTCCTCTAACACGTATTGGAGGGACTACTACTTTTTCGTTCGCTTTCCCGAGCGGCCGGATTTCTCGACCAAGTGGCAATTAGAGGTGTCAAACCCTCCAGAGCTCA
Source organism: Zingiber officinale (assembly GCF_018446385.1). Classification (NCBI taxonomy): domain Eukaryota; kingdom Viridiplantae; phylum Streptophyta; class Magnoliopsida; order Zingiberales; family Zingiberaceae; genus Zingiber; species Zingiber officinale. The sequence goes on along the minus strand of NC_055988.1, from coordinate 159,179,206 downwards.
AGAAATACAAGAGCCGCTCGGACTACATTCATGCAGCTTCCAGTTTAGTTGGTCAGAAATACCATATACATAAGTTGCTATTGGAAGGTGCCCTCTATGTGTTCGGCCTGAGCCTGATCCGCACAAGGCTTCCGTCCAGCCTAGGTACGCTCTTTCTTAGTCGAACTTTTGAATCTAACTGATTTCTCCTTTTCTTTTGCAACCCAAGTCATGTTGTGTGCATGTCTGGCCAGCAAAGCCAAACTCGCGGACACAGAGATCAATGTTGCGGTCATGGCTGAGTTAGAGAGTCACAGTTTACAACCGATCAGCTCTCAAGAGGATCCGCTCGGAGAGAGCACGGGAGCCCTAGCTCAAGGGAGCGAAGGAGTGGCCAGTCATATGGTCGGCGATGAAGTGGTTATCGCAGCGAATCCCCCACTCGAGCGGCTTACGATAATTCCAATCACCGAAGCCTCAGAATCGACTTCTTCAGGGGAGTCGTTGATAAGCCGGAAGAGGCACCGTGCGGAGATTGCTGCACGAGCCACAACCTCTGCTACACAAGCTCTAACCAAGACAAGCCCACGTCTGTGATTCGAGCGGGGTGAAACCTCCACACCTGTGCCTGAGCAAGCGACGGTCGTCCTACATACTTCACTTTCATCCGATCGGGTGTCGTCCTTGTCCGGTCTGCCACAAGGAACAATCTGTGCGCCACCGGTCACTTTCCTATCGCTTCCACCAAAGACCCAGAAGTCTCGCATCCGCCCAGCGTCAACATCTCAGTCGGGTGGCAGAGCAACATCAACCCCATTTGCTCCGAGTGGCCAGTGCCACATAACAACGGTTATCCATCTACCGACGGATGAGTGGCACGACTATGACAGCGTTGAATCTCAAGTCCCAGAGCACCAGATAATCATCCAAGAGCTGCTCGCACAGATATGGGTCGATGCCCGGGTCCATGCGGCGAGCATGCCTCTAGGGGTGCTTACTGATAGTCATATCCAGATGTCCACTGGGGTAAGTATTTTACATATTACTATTTATCGCCACTCAGCCCTAAGAATTTTTTGCATTCTCACAGTATTGGGTAGAGAGTTTGGCTATGTGTCAAAGGCTCACATTTTTAGAACAGGAAGTCAAGCAACTTCGGGCCCCAAGTGGCCAATCATCTACTTCCCAGGCGCAGCTGGAGCAGATGAGTGATGAGATGGCTCAACTAAGAGCCAATCTAAGTGTGAGCGCTGAGCAGCTAGAGGCAGAGAAGGAGCAAAGGAGCTGAGTAGGCTGCTTAATTGGCTCGGCTTGATAAACAGGTTAACTCCTTTGAGTCCAAGTTTAATTTGGCCAAAATCAGGAAGCTCTAAGCCATTGAAGACTTAGAGATCAATAATAAGAAGTTTCAGGTGATGGCCCAAAATCTAAAGGAGAATGAGGCCACTTTGAAGGTCGAGCGAGATGGACGATCAGCAGACCAAACCACAGCAAAGACACGACTCACCGTAAAAGATGAAGAGCTAGCCAAATTGAAGGAAGAGCTGAAAGCTTCCTGCACGGCCTTAGAGACTTACCAAGGAGCCGAGTTGAGTAGGTTTGATCTTTTAATGATAAGTTCGTCGATCGGGCACTCCGTCTATTCGACTTGGCTATCGACGGAACACTTGATCAACTGAAGGAAGGTGGCTACCTGCCCTCCGCCCTGACAAACAAAGTCATCAGTCGGGATAAGTTGACTGAGTCATTGCCCAACGATGTCTTGAATTATTTGGAGTGAGCCTGTTGAGAGTTTCGCCTCTGTAAAAATTCTTTGAAGTATCAATGAAGACTTATCTGTCCGGCTAACCCTTATATGTTTTCTCACTGTTGGGCATTTTAATTTTTTGACTTGTATTTTAGTTCAAGCGATGTCGCGCAAACTCAAGTGTGGCCTCGATGATCGGCAACGAGTCATCTGTGTGTAGCCGACATATCATTTCCGGATTTAAGATCGTCGCTCGACCGTCTAATGGCATAAACATGGGTTTAAGGTCGTCGTTCGACTGTTGGTGAAGGCAAGGGTTTAAGGTCGCCGCTCGATCGCTGATGAAGACATGGGTTTAAGGTAAGGTCGCCGCTCGACCATCAGTGAAGACAAGGGTTTAAGGTTGTCGTTCGACCGCTGATGAAGACATGAGTTTAAGGTCGCCGCTCGATCGTCGATGAAGGGTTTAAGGTCGCCACTCGATCGTCGGGGAAGACATGGGTTTAAGGTCGCCACTCGATCGCTGATGAAGACATGGGTTTAAGGTCGTCGCTTGACCGTCGATGAAGACAAGGGTTTAAGGTCATCATTCGATCGCTAATAAAGACATGGGTTTAAGGTCGCCGCTCAACTGCTGATGAAGACATGGGTTTAAGGTCGTCGCTCAACTGCTGATGAAGACAAGGGTTTAAGGTCGCCGTTCGGCCGTCAATGAGACATGGGTTTAAGGTCACCTCTCGACCGATGATGAAGACATGGGTTTAAGGTCACCATTCGACTGCTAATGAAGATAGGGTTTTAAGGTTGTCGCTCGACTGATTTTGTCCGACCGGCTCATGAGTCTGGAATTCTTGCGGTTTTATTTATTTATGTCCTACATTTGGAAGACATACAGGTAAATATAACTATTTACACACCTCTTACCCGACCCTATAGGGTTGGAGGTGGTTCAAACTCCACGACTGGTCGAGCCATCTTCCATTTTTGTCTTCCAAATAATATGCTCTCGAGTGGAGTTTTTACACTACCTTATAGGGTCCCACCCATAGAGCTTCAAGTTTGGTGACGTCGCGGATCGGCTTTATCTTCTTCCACACTAAATCGCTAACTTGGAAGGACCGCGGGATAATCCTCCGGTTATAGCTCTACTTCATCCGTTGCTAGTACACCATCATCCGAACGGTTGCCTTGTCCAGTGCTTCATCGATCAAGTCTAGCTCCATCAGTCGTTGTTCGTTGTTATCCTCGTCATAGTGTTGCACTCAATCGGACTCCACTCCAACTTCCACCAGGACTAGTGCTTCACCACCATACACTAGATGGAATGGCATTACGCCGATCGCCTCCTTCGGGGGCATGCGCAGGGCCCATAGGATACTAGGGAGTTCGTCGACCCAGCTGCCTCCTGCGTGGTTAAGTCAAGCTCACAATCCTCTGAGAATCTCTTGTTTGACCACTTCTGCTTCTCCATTGCTTTGGGAGTAAGCCACTGAGGTGAAGGCCTGTTGGATACCATAGCCTTCGTACCACTCTTTGAGCCTCCAACTGGCGAATTGCCTCCCATTGTCTGAGATGAGCTGTCGAGGGATGCCGAACCAACACAAAATATTTTGACATACGAACTTAATGACCATCTGTTCACTTATCTTTGCCAATTGTTTGACCTCCACCCATTTTGAGAAGTAGTCCACAGTAACAAGTAGGAACCTCCACTGAGCTATCGCCATCAGAAATGGCCCAACAATGTCCATGCCCCATTGGTCGAACGAACAAGACACCATAGATGTCTTCATCTATTTGGTTGGCCGGTGTGGGATGTTGTGATATTTCTGGCATGACAAGCAGTTGGTTACCGTTCGAGCGGTATCTTCTTGGAGCGTGGGCTAGAAATATCCATCGAGAAGGATCTTCTGAGCTAATGAATGGCCACCCGAATGATTCCTACAGGAGCTTTGATGTACTTCTCGGAGGATGTACTCTATGTCTTCCAATTCAACGCACTTGAGCAGAGGTTTGAAACGCTTGTAGAGTTGATCCTCGATCAACGTAAATCGTCCAACCCTTTTCTCCATTAGACGATTGGCCTCCTGATCAGACGGTGTTACACCTGATTGGAGAAATTCGATGAGTGGCATCCTCCAGTCGCTTGGGAAGGAGAGGCCTTCCATCCGATCAATGTGTGCCACTAGTAAAACCTGCTCGGTCCGGCATTCAATCATGATCGGCGTTAACGAGCTAAGTTGTTTGTCGAATGATTGTCTGATTAGGGGATCTTCTATATAGTGACTCCTTGAAAACTTGCCCTTATTTTTTTGAAGGCTTCTGCGCAGAGCTTGAGTCGAGAGTTGTTTATTTCGAATGTCCTTGACAACTGTTAAGAGACTAGCTGAGAATCCGAGTGAATGATGACCTTTGTAGCCCCAACGTACCGCGCTGCCTACAAATCGGCGATTAACGTTTTATACTCGGCTTCATTATTGGTGGCCCGGTATTTCAACCAAACAGAGAGATGTATTCGATCTTCCCTTAGTGAGATCAATAATATGTTGATCCCACTCCCTTGCCGAGTGGAAGAATCATCTACATATATTCTCTAGGTTGCTTCTGGTTCCACGTTCTGGACTTCTGTGACGAAATCAACTAAGGCTTGTACTTTGATCATTGTTCGGGGTTGATATTGAATATTAAACTCGCTTAATTCAGTTGTCCATTTGATCAGTAGCTCGGACATCTCTGGGTTGAGGAGGACTCTTCCTAGGGTAGTATTGGTCATGACGATGATTAGGTGACCAAGAAAGTAAGGGCGGAGTCTCCGAGCGGCAAGCATCAGAGCGTAAGTTAACTTTTCCAGACCAGTGTAGCAAGATTCAATATCTTTCAATATATGACTTAAAAAATACACAGGTTGTTGTTCATGATCGTTCTGCTTGACTAATGTCGAGCCGACCGCATGCTCGGTGGATGACAAATAGATCTAAAGAGGCTCTCCAACGCTCAGCTTAGCTAGCATAAGCAAAGAGTTAAGATACTCTTTGAGCTCTTCCAAAGCCCGGTCGCACTCTGCGTCCCATTGGAATCTCGTAGCTCAGTATAGTATTTTGAAGAATGACAGACTTTAATCAGACGTCTTAGAGATGAACCTTGAAAGCGTAGTGATCCGTTCGATCGGCAGTTGGGCCTGTTGGGCCTCCTTCAAATTGTGAGGTGGAGGCGTGTCTTGCAGGGCCTTCACATTAATTGGATTTGCCTTGATCCCCAGCTCGGTCACGATATACCTAAGAAAACAATCATTCCTTGCACCGAACAGGCACAACTTTATTTCATAGGTTCTTAAAGTTTGGCACGTTTCCTCAATGTCCATACAGAGGTCGGCCGCTCGGAGGAATTTTATTAGTATGTCATCGACATAGATCTCCATGTTTCAGTTGATCTGCCTACAGAACACTTTATTCATCAGCCTTTGGTAGGTTGCTCCTACATTCTTCAGTTTGAACGGCATGAAGTTGTAGCAATAGGTTTCGTCGGCCATAATGAAACTAACCTTCTCTTGATCTTCTCGGGCGAGCGACACTTGGTGGTAGCCCTAGTATGCGTCGAGCATGCATATTAATTCGCAGCCCGCTGTAGATTCCACCATTTGGTCTATTTGAGGCAATGGATAGAAGTTCCTCGGGCATACCTTATTTAAGTTGCGAAAGTCTATGCAGGCCCTCTATTTATTGTCTGGCTTGGAGACTAGTACTACATTAACGAGTCAACTTGGGAATTGGACTTCCCATATATGGCCTGCCTCCAGTAATTTCTCTATCTACGCCCGGATGATCAAATTTTGCTCCGTACTGAAATCTCTCTTCTTCTGTTTAACTAACCGGGAGTCCGATCGAACATGTAGCTCGTGCTGAGCCACGTTCGGAGAAATGCAAGACAATTCGTGCGTCGACCAGGTGAACACGTTACAATTTCGTCTGAGGCAGGCGACCAACTCTATTTTCTTCTCACTTTCTAGATCGGTAGCGATAAAGGTCGTCGCTTCCAATTGGTTTGGATGGATCTGGACCTCCTCCTTTTCATCGTAGACCAGAGCAGGAGGCTTCTCCGTGATAACGCTCACCTCCAAGCGAGGTGTCTTCCGAGCGATTCGTGTGTTCCGTTCTGACCATCTTGACGTAACAACACCGAGCGGCCAACTGATCACCTTTGACCTCACCCACCTTGTCCCCCACCAGGAACTTGATTTTCTGGCACAAAGTGGATACCACCGCTCAGAACTCATTCAGCGTTAGTCGACCCAGAATGACGTTGTAGGTTGACGGCGCATCCACCAAGATGAAATTGGTCGCCCGTGTCCTCTTCAGCAGCTCTTCCCCAAGCGAGATGGCCAGACACAGTTGGTCGATCTGCAATACTTCATCGTCGATGAACCTGTAGAGTGGAGTCGTCATGGGCAATAAATCGCACTGGTTGATTTGCAGCTGATTAAATGCTTTCTTAAAGATGATGTTCACCGAGCTTCCTGTGTCAACAAAGGTACGGTGAAAACATAATTAGCTATTCCCACTCGGATAATCAGGGGGTCGTCATGGGGGATCTCTACCCCCTCCAAATCCTTCGAACCAAAGCTAATCTTAGGTCCCTCAGCCTTCTCCTTACTGCAATCGACTACATGAGTTTCAAGCCACTGCGGGTGCAACTTTCTCACTTGATCGGAATCACCATTGGTCGGCCCCTCGGTGATCATTCCTATTTCACCTCGTGTGGTGTTGCTTCTATTTTCTTCCTCTTGAGTTGAGTGTCATCTCCGTTCGTCCTGCTCCCGAACAGGACTTGGACTGTTCCGTCGTTGAGATTGATGGCAGCGTGGTTCGACCACTGCCTTTTCGTCTTCCCTTCGCCCAGTTGATCGAGGCCTATATCTCCGATCGGGCGATGGCGATTGATGATACTGCCTTCTTGGGGCCGGCCTGCTAGCCAAGTAGCAGTCCCGTGTATTATGAGTCGCCAGCTGATGGAAGAAGTAAAACATCGGGGGTCCATATTTTGCCCCTGGAGGTTTTTGGGCATCCGGCCCCAACGTGTTGCACGGCATGCGTCCTATGCTTGTGTTGTGGTTGAGTTCCTCCCAATCGAGGCCCTTTAGGAGGCTGATGGCTGCTCGATTGACGCCGCTCTGACATCGTCACTGGTTCAACGGGCGTCTCCTTTTTCCTGGCCGCCTGGGCTTCTCCTATATTGATGTATTCATTGGCTCATTTTTGTAGATGCCCAAGTCCTTTGGCGGCTTCTGAATGAGTGACCGAAAGAATTCTCCTTCAGTGCTCCTCTGAGTGAAAGTGTTTACCAATACATCCAAGAAGACCACCGGGATGTCCATTGCCACCTGATTGAAGCGTTGGATATATGGCCTTAAGGCCTCTCACAACCCTTGTTTCAGTGAGAATAGATTTACGCTCGTCTTCTGGTGGCGGCGACTGCTAGTAAAGTGATGTAGGAAGGTCACTCAGAAGTCTTTGAAGCTGTGGATCGAGTCGCTCGACAAACGTTTGAACCAACATTGTGCCGATCCAGATAATGTGATAAGGAAGACTTGGTATTTTACCCCGTCTGTGTATTGGTGCAGCGTGACTGCGTTGTTAAACTTGGTAAGGTGGTCGTAGGGTCGGTCATCCCATTATATTCCCCAATTGTCAATGGGGTGTAGTGCTTCGGCAGAGGGTCATTTAAATCCCCTCTGAAAACTGTTGGTTGACTTGTTCGGGCAAGTCGTCCTCTCCTTGTGTTTCAAATGGGTGCCTCATCAAAGCATAATCCCCGATCTCTATCAGCCCGACCCCACTCTTCTGCCGGGGTCCAAAATGGCACTCAACGTAGGGGGGGGGGGGGGGGGGGGACGCGTGAGGTTCTTCCCTATAGGTGTCGATCAGACTCTTTCCATTCGGGTCCCGAATGGAAAGATGTTTCGTTCGATCTTCTCGCTCAGCCCGGCAACCTTCCGCGGAAGCTGCAGGCTCCTGTAGTTACCGTTCGGCCAACGCCTGTTGTTGATGTTGCTCCAATATCTTCGTCACTTGAGCCTGTATTAATACGTCAAGATTCTCTCGTGTCAGTGTCACTGTTGTGAGTCATCCAACATCTTCCATCTCCTTGCTCGAATGCGGGCTACGTTCCCACAAACGACGTCAAAATGATCCTGTCCGAAGGTGTAAAGCTGGAAAATCGGGGAGGTGGTAGTTCCGCTGACGGGATGAAGACCTTGCTCTCTGCAAAACAAAACCAAAACCAGAGAAGGGGTCCCTAGCATTGGCCCTCCGACGCTCAAGTCAGAAACAGGAGAGGAAAAAAGTAAGAACTAAGGATAAAGATTTTTCTTTCCTTTCTTTATACCTAGCATGCCTTTTTTATACTTTTCTGGTGACCCTTCATCTTCCCCTATTTAATGATATTGATTAATGACAGAGGATATCTTTGTCTTGACTTCTTCTTATTTAATGATAGATAGAGTGTTCTATTTGGTTTTCTGTTTCCTTTATTAATTATATGTCTTTTTTCTCTTTTATCTTATTACTTCATGAAGTGTATAATGCCAACGCCATTCTTCTAGCCAGACGGGTGGCCCGCTCGGCTCGGGCTTCCTGCTGACCAGACTAATTATATTTATTTACTCAGATGGCCGATCGGACAAGGGTCTCTCCGATCAGCCAATTATCCTCTTCCCTGATGTTGACCGTCTTGACTTTGACCTACACCGTGACATTTGACTCGTGCCAGGTAGGCTCTTCCTTACCGCCGCATCAATAATGATCAGCAGGGACTGCATACGCCAATTGATAGATAGCCACCGTGCATTTTTGAAGTGGTGATAAACCTTTTTTTCCCATCGCATCGACCTTCTATTGAAAATATTTTGAATGATTTTTTAAGGCATCAAGTATACGAAGAAATAACCCTATTTGCATTCAGAATCGACATCGGTATATATCATCAAGATACATTGGTTCATCAAAGAAGTGATCATTGAAAAGACGAGCATATCCAACTTCACAATCTCGATTTAAATACCTTCTCCTTTGTGTTCTACTAGAAGAACTTTGAGCTCTTTGACATACTGTTTGTTACTACTCATATAGCTGGAGTATTATTTGTTCATCTATATCTTTCACATCTTCAATCAATTCATTTCTCTAGAATTCACGGAGTATAGATCGATTTGAATTTTCAGTCATTTGAAATAAATCAAGATATTTTCATGGCTGAAAGGAGTAGAAAATTGGGAAAATGATAAGAAGAATGAAAGGTTGAGAGAAAATATTTATAGATAACTTTTTAAATAAAAAAATAAAAGTAAACCGTTGAACAACGATTAAAAATTAACGTTTCTTACTTTCTTAAATATTTTTATTTTATTTTATTCCTTTTGTCAATCCATGCCACAATGGGAGTTCTCTAAGAGCATCCACAATCATTGGAGCTCTCGGAGAGATTCTTCGTTGCTACATCCGCGCCACATCAAAAGTAAAAAATTTCACACATCTCTCCACTATAAAAAAACCTCTCAATAACTTTTTTATAAGTCCCATATTTTTTAAACCTCCACATCATATATACATAACTATATTATATCTCCTAATTAAAAAAACACCTCTAGTAATATATTTAAATTAAAAAAATTATATTAATTAAAAAACTAAAAAAAATTGAAGAAGTCATTATTTTAATAAATATTAAAAGAATATTTTAATATAAAATAATAAAAGGTGAAGAAGCGGCTCTGCCTCTTCTTCGCTTAAAATGAAAAACCTCCCTCCACTATAGGAGGGAGGTTTTTCAAAGCTGCCAAGATACTTTGAGAGTATCCTCAATGGTAAACCTAAAAAATATATTTATTTTTGCCACCTCACCTGCTATATCAAAAATTATAAATCCACTAATTCATTTCATATCTACATTCATTTCATATATTTTTATTTATAAATTTTACTTTATAATTTTTTTTATTTTAGTAATTAAATAATTTTTATAATTAAATATAGTATTTTGGTAAAAAAATATTAAATTTATTTCATATATCTTTTTTTCTACATTCATTTCATATATCTTTATTTATAAATTTCACTTTATAATTTGTTTGTTTTGGTAATTAAATAATCTTTATAATTTAAATATAGTATTTTTGAATAAAAATATAATTTATTTAAATATTGAAAATAGAGTATAGCAATTAAAAAAATATTACAATTAATTAGTAAAATAAAATATAAAGATAATTAATTATTGATGTAGCGAGCACATACGTGCTCAATCAAGTCGGTTTGAAATTGATGGTAAAATTGGTGTTGTATTTCCTTGTCACAAAGCTTGCAATTTCTCTAGATATTCTCGTGAATTCTCCAATTACGCCTTAAATTATTTGTGGTGACGTATTGTCATTGGGTTCATCCAACCAATTGGTTGCAGCATCCTCTTCATATTCGACAATCATGTTATGTAAAATAATACAAGTATTGCTCAACGAGATTGTAACACCCTAAATGCCCGCTCGACATCCTTTCTTGCGACTTCTTGCATTTTCTTGAACTTCTTTCTCTTGGGATATTGAGGTAAGGAAAACTCTTAACAAAAATTGTCCATTCTAGATAGATCTCATATATTAATCCTTTATATATTGTGTGTCATTAATTGTAAAATTTACATCAGGTGCATTTTGTTGCAACAAGTCATTGAACAAAAGTGATTGGTTAAGCACATTGATATCATTATTTTATCCTGCAACCCTAAAAAATGTATGTCATACTCATAAGTCCGCAGACACAACTACTCCAAGCATTATTGTTGGGACCCCATGGTCGCCTTAAGTAAATTGTCCTTCCCAAACGATCAAGTAATTTTTCCATTCTTAATACATACAATTAAGTCTATCCAATATGTCAGGGAAGCTATGTCTCTACTCAAACATTTGAAGTAAATGTCGACAATCATCGACATTGGGTCTTCTCAAATATCGCTTGCCAAATATTTAAATCACACATCTGCAAAAATTAAACAAATTATCGATGTTGTTTTAGAACTCATAGGTACTCATCATAATGATCGGCTAAGCCTCCATATGTCAATTGATGGATAGCAACCGTGCATTTATAAACTGATGAGATCCCTTGTTATATCTACCCTCCATTGAAAGTATTTGTGATGATGATCCAAGTCATTGACTATGTGGATAAATAAATCTCTTCACATCCAAAATGTCGATGGAATACTTCAGCGCTCCATAAAGGTTGTTGAGAGAAATAATCATTCACAAGATAAGCATGTGTGGCTACACAATCCCACATCACATACCTTCTTCTCTTTCCTCTGGTGTCAGACATTTTTGGTGCCTGAAGGAGTGTTGCTTGTTATTGGAGTATAGTGAGCATCTTTTGTTCATCTATATCATCTTTATTGATAGCTCAAAGAACTCCGCGTCACTATTATCAAAGGCGACATTTTAGACAGTTTATGATATCGTTTGTGTAGTGGATGAATATGAAGATGTTGCTGGAATATATAAGCTAGTTTGTAACGACTAATTTTTAACAGCTAATTTGCAACGACTAATTTTTAATAACTAGTTTGTAACTGCTAATAAGCAATGCAACAGATAATTTATATATATATATATATATATATATATATATACTCTCTCTCTTTTTTAACTTCTAGGAGGGTCTTCTAGGTCTTCTAGTGAGCCTCACGTGTAAAAGAACTATAAGAAAACCAAATGCCCCGGCTTTGTAGGATGATGACTGCTTTTTAGCCTTCCTAAGCTAGCACAGGTCTTATTTTGGTTTACTTTCTTTTACAGTTACTGTTCACCTTTGAGTTACTAAGATAAGGACTGAAGAAGATCTGGAAGAGAGAAATGAAATTAGAGTATGTTTTATTAAGCCAGGTATTTTACATATGCATACATGGTTTAAGCAGCAGAACTATCTTACAGATTGACAAGCAAACTTAAGCAAACATAAGCAAACTCTTACATACTGAAACAGAAATAGTTAAAAGACATTACATACTGAAATTGACTTATTTTACATACTTACAGACAGAAAGGAAGGGCTTTGAGAGGGAGCTGGAGAGGGAGGTTGAGAGTGTGAGGAGGCTAAGAGGGAGAGAAAGTTGCTCATAGTGGATGCCTTGATAGGCAAAGGAAGATGGCCTTTTATAGGCAAGAGTGGAGAGATGTCTTCGGGAGGAAGGAAACATTTGCCTGGGAGAAAAGGAAAGCATCTTGGAAAGTAAGACAGGTGGAAGGAAGGTGTTGTTTAGGGTGAAAGGAAGGCATCTGCAAAAGAGACATGTGGAAAGTAGTATTGGTTTTAGCGGAGACATTGGTGAGTGGTGGTGGCACTGTTGAGTACTGTTGTTGTAGTAGTGGTGGCATTGTTGAGTACGGTGGTTGTCATTCTTAGTTGTCCATCATATTATCAATGTTGTCTTCTCCGGTTGAGTCTAAAGATTGTGCTTGTGAGCTAGAAGCTTGGTTTGGTGCTCCATGTCTGGCTAAGGCAGCTCGATAGGCTCTAGCTGAAAGGGCGGAACTTGCTAACCTCTTGTAACTCATTCTTTCTGCCTTCTTCTGGTAATGTTGAAATAAGGTAGTATGCTGTGTAGTAAAGTGAAAAGGGAAAAACCTGGTACCCATATCTTTTGGCCAATAAATATTTTCAGTGAATGATTCTCCAACCAGGATATAAGTATCAGGATCTTCAAGTCTGTCCCAGCCCCAATGCGTCCCTTGGACTAAAGCTCTCCAGTGTTTGAGTTGGTCAGAGAAGGAGGGAGGAGCTTCCCAATCACAGACTGGGTATGTAGGATAGTCTTGTAGCTCAGCTTGGTAAACGCCAACTTCATTTATGTTAATTTTAACTAAATGTCGGGCTGGCTCGATTTTGAGGTCCAGTTATTCTGGAAGAGTACTATCAAATGTACATACTACAAATGTTTCTTCTTCATCCAAAGTAGTAGCAATAACAGTACCAAGTTTCTTTGGGAAATCTTTAATTGAATCCGGGTTATGAATCCATAATTTATGTAAGAGGCCGAAGTCAAGAAGAGTAAAAGGGGTAATTTGTCTCCCTTTGTAAGCCGTAGTAATATAGGATTCATAATCCATGTTAGCTCTTCTGAAAACATAGAGAAGCTGGTATTGACATCCATATTTATCTGATTCTATACAAGGTGGTCCTTTCTTTTGGCATATAAGCTTTGGGCTGAACTTAACTTCATATACAATAGTCATTCCTTCAGGAGGTGTTTAGTGAAAAGCTTTTAGGGATTCACATAATTCTATAAACGTTTGTAAAGTAGATTTTTCAGCCAGACTGTGAGCATAAGTATGAATATCTTCAGGAATAGTATTTGGGAAGCCTGCCAGGCACATCTCAGATGCTCTTTGTAAAGTTGTAGTCTTATTTTGTTCTTTAAGTTAAGCCAAAGTTAGGTACTCTGGTCTGATAGGAGTATTGGTGTGTTCTGTTGAAGGTTCTGCTAGACTATTCTCAGGAGTATGTTGCACAACTTGAGCATAAGTAAAAGTATTTGTATTAGGACTAGTAGCTTGTATTGATGTTGTTTGTAGAGTTGTACTCACAAAGAAATGTGGTCCTAGATGGGCTCTGGCTGCTGTAAGAGCCTCTTCAAGTGAATAATATCCTTTAAAGTGTGGATGTTCTAGGTTTTGAATGGCTAAATTTGTTTCTTCCCATGTAGAGTATACCCCTGCCTGGGGTCCTGAAAAGACTACGTAATAGGAAAATTTCTTTCCTGTTGGTTTCTGGATAGTGGTAAGAAAGTAGTTGGAAAGAGCGTTTATTACTGCAATTTTATGTTCAGAGTTTCCTGGAAGTGTAGGGATATGCCAAATATTATCAATAAGACAATTTTGGATGTGGTCAAGTCTGTCTGTGGCAACAAAGCGAAAATGATCTTCTAGTTGTGTGAAAAGTTGTAAATCTTGAGTGCCAAAACGCATGATTTTGGGGGAAAAAGTACGAACTTTCCTCGGTTTGTCCATCCTGTAAGGACTAAAAATAAAAATGTTAATGTAACAATCTTGATAATGAATCTGCTAAAGAATTATTAACCCCTTTAATATGTTCCCATTGTATCTTAAGTCCTTTATTAATTATGGTATCTGTAAATTTTAACCAACGCTTTGTACTGAGGCCTTTTCTGATTGTTTTAGTTTATTGACCATATTTGACTATGGCTTCGCAGTCTATTCTAATAAGGATTTCTGGTTTGTTATAAATAAATAATCTAAAAGCTTCTAAACAGTACATAACAGCTAAAATTTCATAATCTAATGATGTTAAGTGTCCTTTTTCGTGGTATTTCCTAGAGGCATAATGACATAAGACTTCTGTTGATTTAGGTTCATATTTGGAAGTTTTGCGATATAAAAAACCGCCCCAACCAGTCTCACAACCATCTGTTTCAATAATTAAATAATCTGAGTCAAGAGGTAAAGTCAACTTAGGGATAGTTTTAACCAATTGTTTGATTTGCTGAACTAAAGCAATATCTTGTTGGTTGAAACGTTTTTGTCCAGTCAAAGATGTCTTATTGTATAAAGGTCCACTAATTTTTCCTATATCTTTTACATAAGATCTAGCATAATTTAGAAGACCTAGAAATGCTCTTAAAGTCTTAGTATCTTCCATTTTGTCTGGAAAGGCCAGAATTTTATTTGAAATATGAGGTTGTAAGGTGATTTGTCCTTGGCCTATTTCAACCCCTAAGAATTCAACATGTGTAACAGCTAGTTTCGTTTTCTTTCGTGAAATAAACAAACCATGTTTTTCAAACAGATTAAAGATTGTGTGTAAATAAGCATAGTATTCTTGTTTAGTTTTGGAAAAAACTAAGATATCATCTATGTAGACACAGGTGAAGTGAGCAACATTTCTAAAAATATCAACCATTTTTCGTTGAAATATTTGAAGAGCTGTTTTAAGACCAAAAGACATAACAAGCCACTCAAAATGGCCTTCAGGACAGGAGAAAGCTGTCCATTCTATAGAGTCTGGGTGCATCCGTACCTGCCAGAAACCTGATTTCATATCGAACTTTAAATACCATTTAGAATGTTGTATTTTATTCAGAAGTTGGTCTTTATCTGGTATTTTGTAGTCATCTTCTTAGCAGTTATCATTTATCCTTTTGTAATTAAATATCATTCGAGATTGACCTCATTTTTGTTTGGCTCCTTTATTTACTATAAAAGCTAGGCTTCTATGTATGGAGGTAGATCTTTGAATGGCTCCTAAATGTAGTAATTGTTGAATATGTGTTTTGCATTCTTCAGTTTCCCAGTTTGTATATCTTAAGTCTTGGGCCTTAATAGTTAGGTCAGGGTTAATGATGGCTAATTTACAATAAATTTTATCTTGTTCCCAGTATTTAGTTGGGTTGTCGCCAATAATTTCTAGTTTTTCTAGTCGGGAGATAAGAGAGTCTATATCTGGCTGATGGGTGTTGATAGTTTGAAGCAATTATTTAGGGAGAAGTAGATCATTAGGAATATCCCAGAAGGAAAGATCATTTAGAGGGCTTATCCAGCCAAGAAGTCTAGTTTTCCTGATATTCAAAAAAGGCAAGGTCACAAGATGACATGAGAGGTGTCTGTTTACATGTCCCTTTTATAGTACACTGGCAAGTAGTGTCCTTAGACTGGGTTTGAGTTTCTGTTGTCTGTGATGAAGCTGTTAAACACTTAACTACAGAGGGGTAGTCTGACATAATAGGTGCGACTATTGGGTTAGAGAAAAATAGAGCATAATCTTTTGTAAGTAAAAAGGCCCTGTCTGTTGATATGAGAAAATTTAGTCCCAGGATAAGGTGGATATTCTGATGT
This sequence comes from Zingiber officinale, assembly GCF_018446385.1. Taxonomy (NCBI): domain Eukaryota; kingdom Viridiplantae; phylum Streptophyta; class Magnoliopsida; order Zingiberales; family Zingiberaceae; genus Zingiber; species Zingiber officinale. Next base: position 159,163,589 of record NC_055988.1, on the reverse strand, counting down.
AGTAACGGTTTAACCCATAATTTGGAGAGAGTTTGGGGAGCACTATAGGTACCACAGTTATTATAAAATTTTATATGTATGTTTGTGATAAATTGGGTACTAGTTAGTTGTTGACCATCAAATTGTGTACTAATTAAAGGTTGTGATGAAGTTTTTATCAAATTTTTAGGTAAAATAGATAGAAGTGTAGCCTCATCTATAGTAGAATTAGTAGCTCCACTGTCTAAGAAGGATTGTAATGTAAATTCATGGTCATGTATATTTACTAAGCATTTTACCCTAACATCAAGAGTTCTATTTGTATTACAAATACTAGGGGTTTTTATAAAAACCATATCAATGTTTGGTGAATCTGTTATTTGTAAACTTTTACCCTTATTAAGTGGTGGCAATTCTTGTGGTGTCAGTTCTTCTATTTGGTTTGTTATTATCTCCACATGAGTTTCTAGTTGGTTTATTTTGGTTTCTAACGTTGATACTCTTGTTTCTAAAAGGATATTTCTAGTACTGCTTTTAGTGGATTGTGTTATTGGGATTAGAACATTAAAATAGTTCTGAAGACAAAGATTACAAGCCTGTTTTTTACAGTTTATACAGGTACCTCTTTTATCAATGGCTGGATAATAACTACACCAATAGCAAGGTATATTATCTGTTCCTGTTTTTAATTTCCAATCATGTGTACAATTAGAGTCCCTTAAATTTGTAGTTAGTTGTGTAAGCATTAGATTTGTATCTATGAGAGGCAAGTCATCCCATAATTCTTGTTCTAGGTTTATTGATTTGTAGTCAAAGTCTGTATAATATGGAGGTTGTAGGAAGGAATTTACTAGACTATAGTTTGAAGAAGGGGGAATTTCTTCCATGTCATCTACGGAAATAATAGAGTAGATGGAAGATGTATCTGATGTTGATCCCCGTGGTAGTTTTGATGTGATCAACCAAGTTGGTTAGGTCCTGCGTTTTGTTTGAACCCTGTGTCTGAGTGTGCAGGAACTTAGGAGCGCAGGAAGTCGAGCGGAAGATGCAACTAGCGAGAAGGACGGCACGGGAAGGGAGCCGACGGGCTCGGTGTGTCCGAAGGACGAGAGAGCTGCGGAAGAGTACTCCGGTGGAACGAGAAGAACGTGCGCGGTGTTCGAGGGACGAGAAGCCGGACGGAAGCCTGCTCGAGGAGAAGGCCGGGAACTGGTTCGGGTGAGCCCTATTCCGGATGGCCGCAATCACCCAAGGAGCCGAACCGGAGCAAGTCAACAGGGAGTTGACTTGTCAACGGTTCGGTCGACCGAACCAAGTCAACTGGGAGTTGACTTGTCAACGGTTCGGTCGACCGAACCTATTGATCGGTCGACCGAACCCTTCTTCAACCGAAGCCAACCCCAGCAGACACGTCGAATGCCACGTCAGAAGCTAACCGTTGGTGAAGCTGATCGGTCGACCGAACCTTCTGATCGGTCGACCAAACCCAAGTTTATCCAGAGACCAAGCCGAGCAGTTTGATCGGGCCAACTCAGCTGGAGACCGTTGGCCGATCGGTCGACCGAACAAAAGGATCGGTCGACCGAACCTGAGCTCGATCCACAAAGACTGCACCTGGACGGAAAACTAGGCAGGTACAGCAGGTTCGGTCGACCGAATCTGGGGATCGGTCGACCGATCCCTCTCGAGTCAAACCTGATCCTAAAGGATCAGGTGATCTGATAAGCTCGAGAACCCCTTTATAAAGAGGGTCTCGGGCGGCTTTAGGGAACAACGAATACAAACGAAATTCAACTCTTGTACTCTCTAGTTAAGCAATAGTTCTGTGCTCTTCAAAGTGTAAAAGGTTTCTCCGCCTTCAGAGAAGGAATTTTCTTACTGCGCCTTTCTTACTGCCCTGGATTAACAACCCTCTTGGTTGTAACCAGGTTAATTGTTGTCTCCTTTTATTTCTGCTATTAGTTTTATTATTGTTGCTTTATTATAAGAGTTGAAAAGCTTTAAGGAGGGTTACTTTTAGTTTCAGGCAATTCACTTCCCCCCTCTTGCCGGTCTCCGCTGCACCAACATCTGAGATGTCTGATTGAATTTCTACTAAATCTAAATTTGTGCAGGTGACTAATTTAGCTTTTCTAGTATATAGGTTTTTCTTATTTGGGCAGACAGAAGACAAATGTCCTGGTTCATTACAGACAAAACAAGTAATAGTGTTAGCATAAGTTTTCTTTGGTTTGTATTTTCGGACATGTTTTTCTTTATTTAAATATGGGTTCTTTTCTCTGCTTTTCCGAACATAATATGTTTTTCTTGGCCTGACATTTTTAGTTTTAGCTGGTTGTGTAGTTAATTTAGTATTTCGATAATGCTTTTGTTTTTGTTTAGGTGTCATTGAACCATACTGTAGGGGGGTATATATTTGACTACAAAACTCATATTGCTAGTTTTTTAGTTGTTTTTGAATATGGATATAAGTACATTTTTCTTTTAATACATAAATTATGTGTTGTATACATATTCCAATATTGTCATATTGTGGTGCTACTTTCATGTCTGTCCAGGCCTTGTGTATTTCCTTTCCTAATTCCCTTAGAAGTTTACTAAATAATCGTTCTCCTAATTCTGTGTTATAGTAATTTCCTGATACTGCTGTTAAGGTAAGGAAGACATTGCAAAAAGATTTTATCCAATTCCAATTAAAAAGTTGTAATTGTTTTAAATCTTTCATAGCTTCTTTTTGTTTAATATCTAATCCTGTATTAGCATCTCTTGCTGTAAAAAGTCTATGGATAGTATAATAAAAATTAAGTATATTATTACCTTGTGAGGCAATCCTAGCTATTTCTTCTGGATGAGTAGTTTTATAGGATTCCCATGCTTCTATAGCAATATCACCTAAATAATTTTCTCCTACTCTTATCATAGCTTCACTAGATTATATATCTAATTCATTTTTTGCCTGGTAGTCTCTTTTGACAGAGACTATCCATTGTTCTAAATAAGTGTCATATATAAAATTATATTATTTAATTAAATATGGACATATCATATATACTTAAATAATATAATTACATATATTATTTCTCTTATATTTACAAATTATAAATATAAGAGTCGTATGCTTTAGCCTAAATTATACCATAATTTATGATTATAAATATATTTTATAAATATTTAAAATTATCTTAATAAAATTTTTCCTAGGTACAATTTTAAAATTTAATTATTAAATTTTTTTTAAATTGTTAATAAAAAAAGAGAAAAAAAAAAGAGTATAAATGGTATCAGAGCCTTAAGATTCTCTTAGGACTAGTTTATGAACAAGCTTCAATTTTCTAATTTCCATTACGAGGAAGTTTGAGACTATTCCCAACAATTTGCTAAATCCAAAGACATAGGCTATAGCAATTCTACCTTAGTAAGCCAAGGAGACCAAATTCAAGTACAACAGAATAATACGATCCTAGCCTTACTTACTTCTTTGCATTATAGACTTACAGTCTTAGAAAATCAAATTCTTACTTTGAAAAATCACATACATAAAAACACTCAGACACAGGATCTAAAGCAAACATTAGAAAATATAAATAAAGATCTTAGTAAACTTTCCCTAGGAAAAACTATTACTAAACACCCACTTACCACATATAAATTCTTAAAAATACAAGATTCACCTTCTAATGGCTCTACAAACCAAAACAAAAGTTGAAAGTTTTTCTGGCTCCTCACATACACCAGACCTCAAAAGAATCTCTCTATGATATCCAGAAAATCTACAAGCACTCAGGCTAGCTATCAATTAGAAGAACTTATAGATATAGACCAAAACTTAGACACTTTCTCTAATGAACAATTAAATACACTAAACCCAAAACGATTATATCATCAAGGGTTGTTATCTTTTTCCACTTCACTTTATAGACATCATAGAACCCAACCATTACACCTACCAGATGGGGGAGAAGAAAGATTTAATCTTATGAATGAAGAATCAACGAGACTACTGTTACAAAGAAAACATAATTATATTCACCTAGGACTTATTGTGTTTGGCCTCAGAGGACTTACTCGAAAAAGCATAGGAGCTAAAGTCTTTTTAGTACTATATGACTCAAGATTCTCTGATAATGACAAAGAGGTTATTGGACTTATAGAAGTAGATATGAATAGTAATCTAGGAATTACGTATTTTTGTCCTAATTTTAATATGACCATTCCATATTTTATTGACCATATTAAAATTTCTGTTCAAGCCAGAGGATATGATGATTTTCAGAAACATAATATTCAAATAGACATAATCTTTCTCGGAAAAACAATGACTAGCATAAACAACAGTTTCAAAGTACAAATTAATAATATAATAGAAACTCTCACGACAAGGGGAATCTATTTCATCAAACCCAAAGACTTTTCATTTGACTTACTTGCTGGATTAGACTGAAATCTTAACCTAGATCTAAATATTACCCCACAAACACTACAACCAAGAGAATCCATAATCTATAAAGATAGACATGGCAAATCAAGAGTAAGATTTCATAATTACAAACCCTCAACTTCCCAAGAAGACGGCCAGGAAAATAACCAACCTACTTTAAATCTAATGAATATAGAGATCAATACACACTCACAAAAAGAGAAAGACAACTTCCTATTTTATGATGATTTAAATGAATACGTCTACCTTCCATTTGAAATAGCTAATTATTTTACACAAGAAGATCTTACAGAATTAGAAACTTTTGACATACTGCATCATAAGCTAGATGAAGATTGGATGTTATATTTTGATGAGGACCATAATATTATAGCTAAAAAGAAAGACTACTTTTCCAACGTTCCTTTAATGAATCCTGCAGAATCTAGTGCTACCAATATACCACAACATTTACAGGTAAGATACCCAGAAAGTTTTATGAGAACAATGGATTATGGAGAAGGGCATCCTCCAAGAACACAAATTCATCCTTATACCAACAATAATCCTTTTTAAGAACTATAGGGAAAAGAAGACCACCAGAAATTACATACTTTGGAAAGAATTCAGTCTTACTTAATATAGGAAAATGTGACGACCCACAAATGTATGACACTTATTTAGAACAATGGATAGTCTCTGTCAAAAGAGACTACCAGGCAAAACATGAATTAGATATATAATCTAGTGAAGCTATGATAAGAGTAGGAGAAAATTATTTAGGTGATGTTGCTAGAGTAGCATGGGAATCCTATAAAACTACTCATCCAGAAGAAATAGCTAGGATTGCCTCACAAGGTAATAATATACTTAATTTTTGTTATACTATCCACAGACTTTTTACATCAAGAGATGCTAATATAAGATTAGATATTAGACAAAAAGAAGTTATGAAAGATTCAGAACAATTACAACTTTTTAATTGGAATTGGATAAAACCTTTTTGCAATGACTTCCTTGTCTTAACAGCAGTATCAGGAAATTACTGTAACCTAGAATTAGGAGAACGACTATTTAGTAAACTTCCAGGGGAATTAGGAAAGGAAATACACAAGGCCTGGACAGACATGAAAGTAGCACCACAATATGACAATATAGGAATACGTATACAACACATAATTTCTGTATTAAAAGAAAAATGTACTTATATCCATATTCAAAAACAACTTAAAAACCAACAATATGGGTTTTGTAGTCAAATATATACCCCCCTACAGTATGGTTCAATGACACCTAAACAAAAACAAAAGCATTATCGAAATACTAAATTAACTACACAACCAGCTAAAACTAAAAATGTCAGGCCAAGAAAAACATATTATGTTCGGAAAAGCAGAGAAAAGAACCCATATTTAAATAAAGAAAAACATGTCCGAAAATACAAACCAAAGAAAACTTATGCTAACACTATTACTTGTTTTGTCTGTAATGAACCAGGACATTTGTCTTCTGTCTGCCCAAATAAGAAAAACCTATATACTAGAAAAGCTAAATTAGTCACCTGCACAAATTTAGATTTAGTAGAAATTCAATCAGACGTCTCAAACACATCTTCCATCTACTCTATTATTTCCGTAGATGACATGGAAGAAATTCCCCCTTCTTCAGACTATAGTCTAGTAAATTCCTTCCTACAACCTCCATATTATACAGACTTTGACTACAAATCAATAAGCCTAGAACAAGAATTATGGGATGACTTGCCTCTCATAGATACAAATCTAATGCTTACACAACTAACTACACATTTAAGTAACTCTAATTGTATACATGATTGGAAATTAAAAACAGGAACAAATAATATACCTTGCTATTGGTGTAGTTATTATCCAGCCATTGATAAAAGAGGTATCTATATAAACTGTAAAAAACAGGCTTGTAATCTTTGTCTTCAGAACTATTTTAATGTTCTAATCCCAATAACACAATCCACTAAAAGCAGTACTAGAAATATCCTTTTAGAAACAAGAGTATCAACGTTAGAAACCAGAATAAATCAACTAGAAACTCATGTGGAGATAATAACAAACCAAATAGAAGAACTGACACCACAAGAATTGCCACCACTTAATAAGGGTAAAAATTTACAAATAACAGATTCACCAAACATTGATATGGTTTTTATAAAAAATCCTAGTATTTGTAATACAAATAGAACTCTTGATGTTAGGGTAAAATGCTTAGTAAATATACATGGCCATGAATTTACATTACAATCCTTCTTAGACAGTGGAGCTACTAATTCTACTATAGATAAGGCTACACTTCTATCTATTTTACCTAAAAATTTAATCAAAACTTCATCACAACCTTTAATTAGTACACAATTTGATGGTCAACAACTAACTAATACCCAATTTAGCACAAATATACATATAAAATTTTATAATAACTGTGGTACCTATAGTGCTCCCCAAACTCTCTCCAAAATATAGGTTAAACCGTTACTACATCAGAATATCCACCTTATCCTGGAACTAAATTTTCTCATATCACCAGACAGGGCCTTTTTACTTACAAAAGATTATGCTCTATTTTTCTCTAACCCAATAGTCGCACCTATTGTGTCAGACTACCCCTCTGTAGTTAAGTCTTTAATAGCTTCATCACAGACAACAGAAACCCAAACCCAATCTAAGGACACTATTTGCTAGTGTACTATAAAAGGAACATGTAAACAGTCACCTCTCATGTCATCTTGTGACCTTGCCTTTTCTGAATATTAGGAAAATTAGACTTCTTGGCTGGACAAGACCTCTAAATGATCTTTCCTTCTGGGATATTCCTAATGATCTACTTCTCTCTAAACAATTACTTCAAACTATCAACACCCATCAGCCATATATAGACTCTCTTATCTCCCGACTAGAAAAACTAGAAATTATTGGCGACAACCCAACTAAATACTAGGAACAGAATAAAATTTATTGTAAATTAGCAATCATTAACCCTGACCTAACTATTAAGGCTCAAGACTTAAGATATACAAACTGGGAAACTGAAGAATGCAAAACACATATTCAACAATTACTACATTTAGGAGCCATTCAGAGATCTACCTCCAGACATAGAAGCCTAGCTTTTATAGAAAATAAAGGAGCCAAACAAAAATGAGGTCAATCCCGAATGATATTTAATTAAAAAAGGATAAATGATAACTGCCAAGAAGATGACTATAAAATACTAGATAAAGACCAACTTCTGAATAAAATACAATATTCTAAATGGTATTCAACGTTCGATATGAAATCAGGTTTCTGGCAGGTACGGATGCACCCAGACTTTATAGAATGGACAGCTTTCTCCTGTCCTGAAGGCCACTTTGAGTGGCTTATTATGCCTTTTGGTCTTAAAATTGCTCCTCAAATATTTTAACAAAAAATAGATGATATTTTTAGAAATGTTGCTCACTTCACTTATGTCTACATAGATGATATCTTAGTTTTTTTCCAAAACTAAACAAGAATACTATGCTCATTTACACACAATCTTTAATCTATTTGAAAAACATTGTTTGATTATTTCACAAAAGAAAATGAAACTAGTTATTACACATGTTGAATTCTTAGGGGTTGAAATAGGCCAAGGACAAATCACCTTACAACCTCATATTTCAAATAAAATTCTGGCCTTTCCAGACAAAATGGAAGATACTAAGACTTTAAGAGCATTTCTAGGTCTTCTAAATTTTGCTAGATCCTATCTAAAAGATATAGGAAAAATTAGTAGACCTTTATACAATAAGACATCTTTGACTGAACAAAAACGTTTCAACTAACAAGATATTGCTTTAGTTCAGCAAATCAAACAATTGGTTAAAACTATCCCTAAGTTGACTTTACCTCTTGACTCAGATTATTTAATTATTGAAACAGATGGTTGTGAGACTGGTTGGGGCGGTTTTTTATATCACAAAACTTCCAAATATGAACCTAAATCAATGGAAGTCTTATGTCGTTATGCCTCTAGGAAATACCACGAAAAAGGACACTTAACATCATTAGATTATGAAATTTTAGCTGTTATGTACTGTTTAGAAGCTTTTAGATTATTTATTTATAACAAACCAGAAATCCTTATTAGAACAGACTGCGAAGCCATAGTCAAATATGGTCAACAAACTAAAACAGTCATAAAAGGCCTTAGTACAAAGCGTTGGTTAAAATTTACAGATACCATAATTAATAAAGGACTTAAGATACAATGGGAACATATTAAAGGGGTTAATAATTCTTTAGCAGATTCATTATCAAGATTGTTACATGAACATTTTAATTTTTAGTCTTTACAGGATGGACAGACCAAGGAAAGTTTGTACTTTTCCCACCAAAACCATGCGTTTTGGCACTTAAGATTTACAACTTTTCACACAACCAGAAAATCATTTTCGCTTTGTTGCCAGAGACAGACTTGACTACATCCAAAATTGTCTTATTGATAATATTTGGCATATCCCTACACTTCCAGGAAGCTCTGGACATAAAATTACAGTAATAAACGCTCTTTCCAACTACTTTCTTATCACTATCCAGAAACCAACAGGAAAGAAATTTGCCTGTTATGTAGTCTTTTCAGGACCCTAGGCAGAGGTATACTCTACATGAGAAGAAACAAACTTAGTCATTCAAAACCTAGAACATCCATACTTTAAAGGCTATTATTCACTTGAAGAGGCTTTTACAGCAGCCAGAGCCCATCTAGGACCACATTTCTTTGTGAGTACAACTCTACAAACAACATCAATACAAGCTACTAGTCCTAATACAAATACTTTTACTTATGCTCAAGTTGTGCAACATACTCCTGAGAATAGTCTGGCAGAACCTTCAATAGAACACACCAATACTCCTATCAGACCAGAGTACCTAACTTTGGCTTAACTTAAAGAACAAAATAAGACTACAACTTTACAAAGAGCATCTGAGATGCGCTTGGCAGGCTTCCCAAATAATATACCTGAAGATATTCATACTTATGTTCACAGTCTGGCTGAAAAATCTACTTTACAAACGTTTATAGAATTATGTGAAGCCCTAAAAGCTTTTCACAAAACACCTCCTGAAGGAATGACTATTGTATATGAAGCTGAGTTCAGCCCAAAGCTTAAATGCTAAAAGAAAGGACCACCTTGTATAGAATCAAATAAATATGGATGTCAATGCCAACTTCTCTATGCTTTCAGAAGAGTTAACATGGATTATGAATCCTACATTACTACGACTTACAAAGGGAGACAAATTACCCCTTTTACTCTTCTTGACTTCGGCCTCTTACATAAATTATGGATTCATGACCCAGATTCAGTTAAAGATTTCTCAAAGAAACTTGGTACTGTTATTTCTACTGCTCTGGAAGAAGAAGAAACGTTTGTAGTATGCACATTTGACAGTACTCCTCCAGAATGGCTGGACCTCAAAATCGAGGCAGCCCGACATTTAGTTAAAATTGGCATAAATGAAGTTGACGGTTACCAAGCCGAGCTACAAGACTATCCTACAGACCCAAACTGTGATTGGGAAGCTCCTCCCTCCTTCTCCGACCAACTCAAACACTGGAGAGCTTCAGTCCAAGGGACGTATTGAGGCTGGGACAGACTTAAAGATCCTGATACTTATATCCTGGTTGGAGAATCATTCACTGAAAATATTTATTGGCCAAAAGATATGGGTACCAGGTTTTTCCCTTTTCACTTTACTACACAGCATACTACCCTGTTTCAACATTACTAGAAGAAGACAGAAAGAATGAGTAACAAGAGGTTAGTAAGTTCCGCCCTTTCAGCTAGAGCCTATCGAGCTGCCTTAGTCAGACACAGAGCACCAAACCAAGCTTCCAGCTCACAATCACCATCTTTAGACTCAACCGGAGAAGACAACATTGATAATATGATGGACAGCTAAGAATGGCAACCACCGTACTCAATAATGCCACCACTACTACAACAACAGTACTCAACAGTGCCACCACTACTCAACAGTGTCACCACCACTCACCAATGTCTCCACTAAAACCAATACTATTTTCCACCTATCTCTTTTGCAGATGCCTTCCTTTCACCCTAAACAACACCTTCCTTCCACCCTAAACAACACCTTCCTTCCACCTGTCTTACTTTCCAAGATGCTTTCGTTCTCTCCCAAGCAAATGTTTCCTTCCTCCCGAAGACATCTCTCCTCTCTTGCCTATAAAAGGCCATCTTCCTCTGCCTATCAAGGCATCCACTACGAGCAACTTTCTCTCCCTCTTAGCCTCCTCACACTCTCAACCTCCCTCTCCAGCTCCCTCTCAAAGCCTTTCCTTTCTGTCTGTAAGTATGTAAAATAAGTCAATTTCAGTATGTAATGTCTTTTAACTATTTCTGTTTCAGTATGTAAGAGTTTGCTTATGTTTGCTTAAGTTTGCTTGTCAATTTGTAAGATAGTTCTGCTGCTTAAACCATGTATGCATCTGTAAAATACCTGGCTTAATAAAACATACTCTTATTTCATTTCTCTCTTCCAGATCTTCTTCAGTCCTTATCTCAGTAACTCAAAGGTGAACAGTAATAATAAAAGAAAGTAAACCAAAATAAGACCTGTGCTGGCTCAGGAAGACTAAAAAGTAGTCATCATCCTATAAAATCGGGACATTTGATTTTCTTATAATTCTTTTACAAATGAGACTCATGAGAAGACCCTCCTAGAAGTTATATATATATATATATATATATATATATATATATATATATATATATATATATATATATATATATATATATATATATATATATATATTCTGAAAAGTACATTACTGCAAAATCAATAGTACAAACAACAATAGAGTAGGGAAAAGAATAGTGGTGGCTAGATATTAATGAGACCCACAAAAATTTGGTAAAAACTTGTTCTTGATTTTGAAACAAAGTTTTTTATTAAACAAAAAATTTAAGTCATCCAATACTAGTAGGTTTAAAAATGGAAGTTTATTTTTTAAATCCAACAATTTAGTCCCCATTGGGATGCCCTTAGAGGTTAGAAAAATGCTTCTGCATTTTAAACCTAGAATATTTCTTTTAGTTTTCTACCTAAAATACTCCTTTCTTATTATGGAATTTTTAAGGCACAAACTGATTTGTAATTTAGCTTGCAATTCAACGTTTGAAAAGATAATTTATATGACTATGTATGCTATTTGAAATATATGAATGGTGTTGATTTGGAAATCTCTAATTGCAAGTGAGTTGTAGTTTGTGATCTTATGTTAAGCTAACCCATACGTTTTTGAACTAATGAAAGGCTGACATGATTTACATGCCCCGACCCTAGAGAGAGAGAGTAATTTAGGTATTTACTGAGAATTGAGAATTAGGTGCTCCATTTTTAGTTACCTGTCCTTTTTCTCGCCCCAATATATATATATTTCCTAAAAAGAAATATTAATTCCTTTCCCAATTAAAAGGAACGGAACAGCTGAGCAAATCGCAGAGAGAAGCAGGTCGCATTGAGTAACCGAAGTGTAGACATGGGTGCTAGATGAGGGCATCTTGAATGGAAAAACTTTAAAAGTAAAGTTTTTTTATTTTGTAGGTACCACATTAAAAGTAAAATTTCTTATGTTTTCTCTCTATTATAAAGAAACTTCTTTATAATTTTTTTTATGACCCCACACTTAATAATTCACATATCTTTTAAAAAATATCAATTATTTGTTAATGGATTATTCTTATATCATCAAATTTGTTAAAAAATAATATAATACAACATTAAATAATAAATTATTATAAAAAAATATATAAAAAATAACCTTTTACTCAACGCGCTAGTAGCATATCCAAATATGTTCAACCAAGTCGACTCAAAGCTGATAATGTACTTAATTATCACATAGCTCATAGTTTCTCCGAAAATATTCTTGAAACTTTTAGATAGAATCCTGAAATATCTGTGTTGGAGGATCTTTTTTATCATCCGATCAATTAATTATTGCATCCCCTCATCCTCAATAATTATGTTGTGCAAAATAATATACGTATACATGATATCTTTTAAATTATTCTTATACCAAAATCATCCTGGATCTTGATAATTGCCTAACAAGATTGAAACACCCTAACTGCTCACTCAACATATTTTTTTTGCATCTTTTTGTCTTTGCTTGAAAAACTTTTCTCTTGGAATCCTGGTAGGGGTGGGATCGGGTCGGGACCCGTCCCGTAACCCCCTTTCCCAATACCCGTCCCGATAAGAATTGGAATTTTTTTCTCCCGATCCCGTACCCGAAAAATGTCGGGATCCGAATGTTCGGGATCCTGTATATTCGGGATCGGGTAGGGACCCACAAGAATATCCCGAAAAATATTTTTTTTAAAAAAAATCTATGGAGACTCAATAATTTTTTAGTACAATACAAATAAATTAAAATGATTTCATGGTACATAACCATTAAAAACTAAAATATCTTCTTAGGACATCATAAATATATTAAAACTAATAAAAAAAACTAAAACTACTACTTAGTTTATACTTTATACCTAATACAAGAAAATCCAAAAATAAAAGTTATCATGTCAGTCATTGTATCAATAATGAATTGATGATATGGTGACCTTAGTCCTTAGAAATGCTTGGATTCAACCTACAGAAAAAAAGATCACAAAAAGTATTCTTTATATCATTTTATCAGTTTTCATATGCTAAAATAAACTGACTATCTTCTTTACACATTGCCAATAAATTATTTAGAAATAAAATTATAATGAAATATGAGAAAAACGGAGAGACAAAAAAAAACATAATGGTTAGATGCTTAAAATATATAAAAAAATAATAATATAAAAATAATATTTTTAATATAAAAAATAATATTATAATATAATTGGGTCAGGACGGGATTCCCGTCGGGAGAAAAAAAAATTTTCCGATCCCTTTCCCGATAGTGATCGGGACGGGAAAAATCCCGAACCTTCGGGTTGGGAAAATGTCGGGTCGGGATATTTTCGGGTCGGAAATGGGATGGGATTCGGGAAGGGTCGAGATTTTGGAGACTTTTTCCAACCCTAATCCTGGGGGTATGAAGAGCTCTTGACTAAAGTAGCGTATTTAGGGTAAACCCCATTAGTTAAATAGTACCCTTTCTATATTGTGTATCATTTGCTATAAAATTAACCTTTAGTGTATTTCCTTGTAGAACTTTATTGAATAAATATGATTTATTAAGCATATTGATATCATTACGTAATTTTGGATTTCAAAAAAAAATTTGTCATATCCATAAGTCTGTAGATGCAGCCGCTTCAAATACAAGTGTTGGGACCCTATGATCGCCTAAGTAAACTGACATTTCCAAGCAACGGGATAATTTCTCCATTCTCAATGCATACAATCAATGCTACCCAACATGTCAAGGAACCCGTGTCTGTGTTCATGCATTTCAAGTAAACGTTGGATGACAAGAACATTAGGCATTCTTAAGTATTGTAGCCTAAATAATTCAATCACACATTGACAAAAGTTGAGCAAGAAATCCAAAGCAATTATTTCATATATTCATAGGTATTCATCACAAATGTTAACAGAAGATCCATATGTCAATTTACAAATAATGATCGTGCATTTCTGAAGGGGTGATAAACCATGTCTTTCCGCTACATCAACCCTCTATTAAAAATATTCGGAATGATTTCGTAAGGCATTGACTCTGCTAAGAAATAACCCTCTTCGCATTTGAAGTCATTGTCGGAATACTTCATCGGGATATACTGGTTGATCAGAGAAGTAATCATTCAAGACGCAAATCATGCCCGACTTCACAATATTGATTTAAATACCTTCCATGAATTTTGTCGAAAGAACTTTGAGCTGCTAGAACTTTCATTTCCTTATGCTAAGTAGCATCAACATCATTTGATCCAAGTCATCATCTGAATTAGCCAAAAAATTTCTCCATTGATTGCAGAGAATAAAATGCTTAGAGCGATTGGGATGTGATGAAACATTTGAAATAAATGACTACTATCGGTTTGTGAAAACAATGTTAGGAGTATGGAGGATTATAACTTCCATACATGAATATAAAAAAGTATTTGTAACAATTAATTTATAATGATTTTTTTTAAATAGGCTAAAAAAATCGGAAAAAATGGTTTGAAATAAAAATGGTAGGGAAAAAAACAAAAACGGTAGGAAAAAAGAAAGACAAAAACAACGGCTATATTATAAAAAATATTCTTTTTTAACTATGACTTACCATTTGACAAAAACTTAGGTTTGATATTTAAAACCCAACTGATGGTTTCAAAAAAAAAATTAATCAATTTTAGTAAACCAAATTATTTCTCCTCGTTTTAGTAAACTCATTTTAATATAAATAATATTAATATAGATAAAAATGAATTACATAAATGAAATAAAAAATAATAAATTTTATAAAGATCATCTTAAACACATCCACTACATACCATATCACTTTTTAATACTTTCACAAAATTTAAAATGTAAGTTAAGTTGATCTCTTGTCATTCCAGTATTTACAATGGCGGAGCCACATTCAAGCCTACTTAGGCTTTAGCCTAGGGGCCCGAGGGAGTTTAGAAAGGGATAAGCTTAAGTTTATTATGGAAAAAGAAAAAAAAAATACGAGTACAGCTCAGGGGCAACAATATTAGCGTCGACATTGATAGCCCGCTGCAAGGGATCAACCGGAGCTAGCTCCACCATTGTACTAGTATCCTTCATAAAGATTTCATACTCATTCATTATCATTTCGTGCTTTTGCATCTCAATTCGCTCTCTTTGTAATTCTTTGATTTTTGCTACATATTATTGAATTTCATATCATCAATGTCTTTAGTTTTAGATTTGCCCTTCCTTTTTGCTGTTTTTGCTCTATTGGACGAGTATAAACTTTACAACCATCTACATCAATAGGAGTATCTGGATTGGATGAGAATGTGTGCTCCCTTGATTCTGAGGTCTTACATTGTTTGTTAGCATGATGACTAACTTTTTGTTGAGCATATTTCTTATAATCTCTAAGAACTTGTCAAACATGTTCATAATTAAATTACTTGTTGCAATGATTTTCTTGTCACATTTTATGTGCTCTCATAAACACATCCTCATCACTACACCTGCTTTCATGATATGTATAAAAGTTATTGTACATGGCTATAAATTCATTCACCATCATATGGAGCATATAGAAATGTGATTTTGTCTCCTCGGATGGGTCTAGTGGCTAGCACATGAGGTGTTACCACCAATGAGGTCTGGGGTTCGAATTTCGACAAAGCCGAGGTAAATGTCTCCCTTATGTGCTAGTCACTATTCCAAAGGCTAGTAGCCACCCGTGATTTACCTCCTCCGTGTTGGCCCTGGGACGGGTTGGCGGGGGCGCTGGGGGCGAGCGTATTCGCCTTTTGCCACCAATATAGAAATGTGATTTTACATTCACCGTAGGTTATGCCAATACTTGTAGAAATCCATGATTCGTGTCCAGATATTTTGTTCCTTTTGATCATTACCGATGATTTAATTAGTGCTAAGATTAATTGATCCATGCCTTTGCAAGGTGGATCTCTTCGTGCATTGACCACTTGGCTCATTTGGTGTGTCACACACACCAAAACTCGCTTTGCCCAACTCTAGAATCGCAAATGGTGACACTGATTCTTTGTCCATCTTAGATACATCTATGCTAGCCTTCCTTGATTCATCCAAGAGTATGAATGATGGTTGTGGAGAAGAAATTCCATAAGAAGGGGGTGACATTACAAATTGGTTTATCATAGGCTGTCAATATTCGGGAGGGTATATATAAAATGGAGGTTGAGGGAAATTACTTGGAGGAGTCAACAAATTTTGAGAACTTTAAAAATTTAAAGGAAATTATGGAATATACGAAACATTTGAAAAAATTTAGAATAGTACGTAAAAGTAGAAAATTAAGAATATTGAACATCAACACGAATGTGTAAACTTTGCAAAATTGTATTTTTAAAATTGGAAAAATTTCTAAAGGATCCATTATAATTTGGATCCATTTTGGATGAAAAGAAAAAGGATAAAATGGATTAGAAAAAATAATAATAGAATGACTTGATTGAGCATAGGATGAATTAGAAAAATTTATAGAGAGAATAAATATATATAGGTATCCAAATTAGCCATTGCAAATGGAAAAAAAACGAAACAGTTGGAAAATAAACACTAGGAATAAAAACGGCCAGAAAAAAAAGAAAAAACGGAAGAAACAAATGACAAGAAAATAAAAAGTAAAAAAATAACAGTTAATTTCATAAAAAAATATTATTTTTTTAATTAGGGTTCACTATTCGACAAAAACTTGGCTTCCCAGCCGATGGTTTCGAAAAAGATAAATCTGGCCACAACGGTGGCCAATTTTTTTACACAAATTTGAAGAACAAAAATATGAAGAAAATCTCCATTAAAGATGTCCTAATACAGCTCAATATTATTACTATATTTTTTATATTTACTTAGTATAAATATGATTTGTCCCTTCAAACTAAATATGTATAGTCAGTGTAAAACTCTGTTATTTTTACACACGACTTGAGTTATTTGGATGACTAAATCTTAAAATTTTTTCTTCTATATTTCTCACATTTCAACTCAATGCACATATATTATATTGTCTCTTTCCTTCATTTACGTTATTTTCCTTGATTTTATATATATATATATATAATGTTAAACACGCATATCATAAATTAATTAATTTGAAAACCATCTTGGTCTTAAAAAAATTGTTATAAATGACCAAAAACTAATTTACAAATTAGTTTGGTAAGTCAAGAGCTTTATTTGATTTAAAATCTTTTAATACTCTTGCAATTATTTTTCTAGCATATTTAAATTTATTAAAGATGAATAATACAGTAAATATTTATTTTTCATTTTTCAAAAGTATAAATTGAAAATAATTTTTTTTAGTCATCAAATAAGCTCTTGAAGTGCAAACCAGCAAATTTTAAGGTTCTTTTGCTTTTCTTGGTGGTGCAAGTCACGTGTCAATACCGCGTACATAGTGTAGCTTTGGGTTAGAACCGCAGTTGTATGCTGCGATGAGGCGGGCTTGGAAAGACGGGGAACGAAATGGACAATTGCTCACTTGTAACAGACAACAGCACAATCTGGCAATAGATACAAGGAAAGCTGGAAGATAAGGGACAAATGGACGGTTTGTATCAGCTGAAGACGCTTATGCTGTCCATTAAAGATACAACAAAAAAAAACCACTTACCATCTAATTACTTTGGGCTTCTTGTCAACTTAAACGGCACAATTGGCATACTAAGTACCCGCGACGAATACCTTGATCGAACGGCTGTGATTTCAACGGCGAACACGTGGCGCAACTACCTCGAGAATACCGAGTGGGCAATGCAATAATTTGGCATTCTCTGTTCGGGCAAATGGGTCGCTTAGGGACTCGCTTCCCAGATAAGACTTCCGATCTATAAATAGGGTGCTCTCTGAGAATCAAAAGAAAAAGGGCAAAAAATATATTACGAGCTGAAAGTCTTCCTTGAGCGTCCTCGTCTCCGCTGTCTTCCTCTGTTCTCTGTGCCGAGGGCTCGAGCTAGGGTTTTCTCGTCTTCGATCGAGGAGGGCGACTCGGCGATCGTGGGTTCGTGGTCGAATTCCATTTGCCAGAATGGCGTACCAGGGAAAGAAGCTGGTCAATGATCCGAATGGTCTCTTCTCAGTTACTTTTTTTTTCTTCGTTTGCTTTCTATGATTTCTGTTCATTCGATTTTTTCTTATCTATGGTGAATATTGCGATTGCTGTGATCTGACTGCATTGTGGAGTCTATCGTTGAGTGTTCTTGATTTTCATTGGATACTGCCTCGTATAGATGAATGCCTGCTCTAAGGGTTTCTATTATTCGATTAGATGCTGATGAGCTCGTTTTTAGTTATATATTAGCTGATTTTCTTGTTTTTGGAACAAGTATTAGGATCAGAATAGCTCTGATCCCAGCTGATAGGATTCGAACACCCTTCTACATGCAGTGAGAAGAAAGAAACATAGAGAACGCGGAGAAGTAAAGCACTGACGGCTTCAAGAAAAATATATAAATAAAGCTGAGTCAGATGCTTATGTGGGGTTTGACTAGATTATGGAAGTATAGCCACATGGAATGATCTTAGTTTGTCGGCATCAAAAGCTCATACAAACAACATAACATATTCTCCTTTTAGAATACAAAGAGTCTAGGACACACATTGGGAAAATCCTGAAGTTTTACATAATGGTTGATCTGGGAATATGATTGGATCTTGATCATGATCAGGATTTCACCCCCACCCCATATCTGTTGTTTATCATACTGCACGGTGTGCTAGCCAAGTTCTACTTGTTTGACAATACATTGTTGTATCAGATGCTGGCTTATACTTGTGATCATCTCAACTTACTTGAATATGTCTTGATAGCTTGGCACTGCCTTTGGTCTTTGGTTCTTTATTTTTGTTTTATGAAATCATGATTTTAGATGCTTGATATTATCTTAATCGGGGGAATTTTGACTTGTATGAGGTCTGTGCTAGTGAAATAGTGCCATTATCTTGAGCAAATCTTATCATCCTTGGATTTTATGTTAAAGAAAACCTTGGATTATTGGTGATCTTTCATAAGAGAGAATGCTGATGATTCTTTTCCTTTTAGATTTTTTGTTATTTTTTGTGTAATAATAGAGGTCCTTAATCTAGATCTTAAGATTTAGGTAAGTTATCATCTTAGATTCATTATAAGGATTTTACTGTTCAACTTAGACTCTCAATAATGTCTCCGAGATGGGGTTTTCCCATTTTAATTTGATAGTTTATGCTACTTTTAATGATTAAGAACATGCAGTCATTGTTAAGGTGATCACTTTGAATTGACTTCTACATGTATCTTAAGAAAAGAACACTGTGTTCCAACTTAAATATGACTAGGCTGTTGATTAGTATGCATGCCCTAGGTTCTGACACTTGTTTACTTTTTTAACCATATTTGTTGCTTTATGGATATCCAATGAATTCTCTTAAACTGGTTAAAGTTGATTTAGCTTTTGAATTGCTGATATGGTTACAAGTGGAAGTGTTGTTGTTCAATGATTTGGATGCATACCTCGGGCATATCTGTTTTATTATACAGTGGCAAATGTGAATCTTTTGCACGTTGGAGAGGATGCATGTGTTGAGCTGTTGACTTCTTCCTTTTTGCAGACAAATTCCTTGTTTTTAACCCTAATGTAAAATGATTTGTATTTAATAAGGAGTTGATTTGGCTAACCAAAATGCAGATGTGGTAACTGAATTTATTGAGGGATTAGTTGAAACTTATCCTGGTTTACAGTACTTGGATGGCTTTCCACAGGTATATTTCTTGTGAAAGTATGCCATGAATCATCTAATCTTTGTAAATAAATTCTCACTCTATCTCGCAGATTAAGGTAGTACTACGTGCTGATGTCTTGAGTGCTACATACAATAAAGTGGCTGTCATATCTGGTACTGCTTGCTATTAAGTTATCCTTCTCTTTGCGTGTTTGTTTACGTATTATCTTATTCTCTGAAAAATTGATACGTGTCTTATGCCTCAATGCCAATTCTAGTTTAAAGCCTAGAGGTTCTTGTGAACCTGTCTGTATAATTAACCAAACAAATTTGGTATCTGCATATAGTCAATTTGATGTCCAAAAAACCCTTCTATTTGTACTCCTTATCAATGTTTTTCTCATCAAAGCTAAAACTATATCCACATTATGCACATGCATTTTTTTTGCCTAGCACTGGATGCAAGTGGGTCATATAGGCATTCCATCTTCCCAAGTTCAACCCTTCAAAAATACATGTCCACAAGTGCACCTATGATTAGAGGAATGAACATGTGTATTTGTTGATAACAGGATATATCATGACAAATTAGCCATGTCAGAGGACTGTTATGCTTGAGCATTTCTGTGGCATTTCAATCTTGCAGCCTGCTCAAAGTAATCTGTCAGGAATGACATCCATCTAACTTTAAATTGCAGGAGGTGGAGGTGGGCATGAACCTGCTCAAGCAGGATTTGTTGGTCCAGGGATGTTAACAGCTGCCATATGTGGTGATGTTTTTACCTCCCCGCCAGTCGACTCTATTTTGGCTGTACGTCTTTTTAAACATGTAAATCTACTTATCATGTCCATATGAAATATAAGCTCACTTGGGTTCGACTTTGCAGGGTATTCGAGCTGTAACAGGTCCCAAGGGTTGCCTTTTGATAGTCACGGTACTATAGTGTTTGTCTTGGAATGTGCATTTGTAAATAATCCCTTTTTTCCTTTGATTTTCTATTTGAATGTTTGAGGAATATTAACAATTGACAGTATTGTTATTTTTTTTTGACAACTATATGTGAGCAGAATTATACTGGTGATCGACTGAATTTTGGATTGGCAGCTGAGCAAGCAAAAGCAGAGGGATATAAAGTTGAGGTAATTGAAACAAATTCTCTCATATTTATATGATATTTAGTTATTAATGATTCTTTGGCATTTATTTGATTTGATATCCTTAGATGGTTGTCGTTGGAGATGATTGTGCTCTTCCACCACCTCGTGGCATAGCTGGACGAAGAGGATTAGCAGGAACAATTCTAGTTCATAAGGTGTTGTCTTTGGCGCCAATCAAAATCCAATTATGCTTGACCCCAATATGTTCTTCATCTAGCTCTGAAGAGTTATCCCATATCCACTATTGCAGGGAGACCAAAGGCTTAAAATTGCATGTAGAAATAAGACCTTATTCTTTAATAGTTACACCAATTTAATGTGTTAAGCCTAATTTTGACATTTAGAATTTGTGCTGAAAAAAATTCTGCTATGTACTAATTCCTTTGTCCATATTTTAGGTTGCTGGAGCCGCTGCAGATGCTGGTGTACCCCTTGCTGATGTTGCTGCAGAAGCAAAGCATGCTTCTGAAATGGTGGGTACAATGGGAGTTGCACTATCAGTCTGTACACTTCCTGGTCAGGTCACATCAGATCGCCTAGGTCCAGGATTGATGGAACTTGGACTTGGAATTGTAAGTTATGTTCTAATTCAATGGTAAAAACCACTTTCAACATAAAATATACTAAGAAGGATGTTACCTGATAATCTATCAGCATAAAGAAGCACTGTTCTTCACTGCCATTCTCATTTTTAGCAAAATATGATGCTTATCTTTTCAAGTCGTCTTTTCAGCATGGAGAACCAGGCGCTGCTGTTGTTGATCTTCAGCCAGTTGATGTTGTGGTCTCTCATGTTCTCAAGCAGATATTGTCAGCGGTATGCTGCTGTAGCACGAGAATCATTTATTCAAGTATATATAGTGTCTTCGGTCATAGAACAGTTAAACCAATATCATCAAAGTGTTGACCAAGTGTCTCTTTTCTCATGGATAGAACATGAGTTACATAGCATCATGACAATTATAGAAAAGGCATTACAAACAGCATGCAATATATCTCAAGCTTTTGCTAATCACCAGCATTGAGTGCAAAAGGAAAACATATAGAAAATAACTAAATAACTGAAATATGTCAACTAGAAAAAATTGTAATAGGCTAAAGTCATATATTGAAATTGAAAGATAACAACTAACAATATTCACAAATTACTAAAAGCATATGCAATAAAAAATTAGAAAGGAATGCAAGCAAAGAAGTCTCTATAAGTTTGAACGAGTAAATCTGTATTAAAGTTGAACAACAAAATAAGTTTCAGAGCAACATCTAACAACTTGATTCAACAGCCCTAGTACTTTGCCTCAGGATCATTTATAGACAAGATAACAGCTAACAATATTCACAAATTACTAAAGGCACATGCAATGACAGATCAGAAAGGAATGCAAACAAAGATGTCTCCGTGGGTTTGAGCAAGTAAATCTTGATGAAAGTCCAACAACAAATAAGTTTCAAAGCAGCATCTAAGAGCTTGGTTTGGCAGCCCTAGTACTTAACTCAGGAGCATTTATAGACAAGACCAAGGGGCATGATAACTAGGAAAACTTCTAGGAATGCAACATTATGACACTTGAAAGCAAAAATGCTGTAATTGAGTAGCCCAATCAAATTTTTAAGTATTGTTTCAGCCTAAAGTTTTGGCTTCAGCTCGGAATGGTATAGTTTTATATGATGTCATGTTGACACTTTGCATACTTAAAATAATGTCGAGATCTATTCAAATGAAGACCGATAATACTTTTATACGCAACTTGTTTGCCTTCAAATGAGCCAGTAGAAATTAAAAAAACAAATAAATTAAATTTTTAATGACACAATTGAAACTAGATTAGACAGTTATAGAATATAAATGCATTTGGTTATTGCTGTTGCTATTGCTATTACTTCTGTTATGGATATTTATTCCTATTCTCACTCCTTTCTCTTTATAATGTCTCATCTTCTCCCTTTGACCATAGAATTGAAGGATATCATGTGAAGTGAATATTTTTGTCAATTGATTCAGGATGGACCTACGGAGACAAACTTTGCTTGGTTGGTCCCTTCCAATTGTGTTGGCACTAGTGACACAATGCCATTTATTCATGCCAGCATAGTTTCAGTATTGGTTAACAACTATAATAATACATTTTTGGCTAATATACTGAGACAATCCTTATGTCAGTTGGTACCTTCTACATTGTGTTAGTGCGAGTGACACAGTGACAATTTACCCATGTCAACATACATGATATCAGTTATTGGCCATAATGATACATTTAGGCTGTGGCAACCCATACCCATCAACATTTAAAAATTTATGACTTTGAACAGAATCCCGAGCATAAGAAAGTTTTGAAAGGGCTGTGGCCATATTAAAAGGATTAGTAGAAGACTAGTGGAAGTGGCCAGCTTGATGAAGGGTTAGTTGCCACCAATAGAAGTGCTTGAGGCAACTATTTTTAAGTCATGGTTTCCCAATTCTCATTAGGTAGCATTTCCTGGGATCACAACTTTGCAAATGATGTCAATGGCAGAAATACTTCCAGACACAAGCAAGAAGGCTTTTCTAGTCTGTCAATCTGCCGTAAGGAAAGGAACTTGTTGATCAAAACAACATTGTAGCAATAAAAAAGAATCAAGCTTTCAAGGAGCAAGGTGGTTAGTTTGGAAATGGTATGAGATTTAATGAGCCTGCTCTCTTACCTTCGAGGTCTGTTCTATGTAGCTTTATCAGGCTTAGATATAGTACTTTATTTGAAGGAAGCCTAATGTCAACAACATAGCCCAGACTAGGTGCTCTTGGTTTGACTAACTCACAATTCCACTTTATATAAACTAGTAGTTCAAATGATTTGATAGAGCTAGTGCTGCTATTCCTTAGTATGAGTAGCTTAATGAAACTTTGATGCGGTCAGTCTTATGAATGATTGAACTCTTCATCTAATCCCTCTATATCCGTGTTAGATACCAACACTCAAGTGGACACTCAGATGTCTCTATTCTATTGGTCAGGTGTAAGGCGGAGAGGTTCCTTATAAGGTGAAAAGGTTCTCATCACATGAAGAGGTGGAGATGATGACTTTGCAAGATGATTCCTGGTAAACATGACTTGCTTATAAAGTGAAGATTTGAAGGTGACTCCTTAGAGGTGTAGAGGTAGAGGTGACTCACAGCGTGAAAAGGCTAAGTTGACTCTGTATAAGTTGAAGAAGTGTGGATGATCCCTTGTTAGGTGAAGGGTGGTGGTGACTTTGATTGGATGAGTTGAAATTGATTCCTTTGAGGTGAAGAGATGTAGGTGACTCCAAATAAGATGAATTTGGAAACTCCCTTGTAAATCCAATGTGAGTTCTGAGAGCTCAAAACTAAGCAAAGAGACAGAGGAAGGGTTGAGAGTCTCCTTTTGGTCAAAAGCATCCAAGACATCTGTAGGTTTTTGAGATGGGTCATGTTTACTTGCTAGGCTATAATGCCAGCTATGGGTGGATATTTGTCATTCTTTATTTTGACCATGTGGATGAGATAGTTTTATTTATTACCTGGCTAGATTTGTATTATTGGGTATCATAGTGCATTTATCCATTGGCAGTTAAAACTTAGAACCATGTAGTTATATTATGATATAATATGTTTCTTCTTGTCTGATTTACCCTTTCCAATTCATATGTTCTAGTTTAATGCTGTATACATATGAGGCATTCATATAGAAAACCATATCCACGTTTCCTGATATTAACAATCAAAGAATAGTTGGAGTTTTTTTTTCTACATCGACAGTGAAGTAGTCTTCCAATACTTGCAGGAAACTCAATATGTCCCAATCACCAGGGGCAGCCGAGTGGTTCTGATGATTAATGGGTATGGGTTCTTACATTATTTTGTAGTTTCTTAGAGTCTTGTAATTATTTTGCAGCATATATATATATATATATATATATATTCTCATATTTACCTAATTCCTATTGTATTAATTTTTCTAAAGAGCAGCACAATGTACTTGATTAACTAGTAACTTGAAGTAGCTAATTAGAAATTTATTGATATGTGAATTGAACATAAATGGTTAACTCTACTCTATTAATTTGTGCTTTAAAGAGCAGCACATTGTGCTTGACTAACTAGTAACTTGAAGTAGCTTATTATTAATTTGTTGACCTGTGAATTGAACATAAAATGGTTTCCTTGGAATTGAGATTCTAATTTCTTAAGTTCACCTATTAAAGTTGGGTGCCAATATAGTGTCTTGATGTGGAAGAAAGAAGTTATTTATGGAGCTATAAAGCAACAACCACCATGTCACATGCTTGTTTCCTTGTTTTCCTATTAAAAATACATAATTATTAACCAGTGACATTACCGGGTACTTTATGTCTCTAAGATGCTTTTGCTGAAAACTGATCATATTTGTTGAATTAGTGCCACAAACTTGGTTCCACAGATAAACCTTAACACATTACCTAATTTTCTCTCTCTGAATCAAATTAGTGGGTATACAATTGCCATCTTTGTTATTTTTAATGTGAAACTGCAAACTAGATGATGTTGATGTGCAATAGTGGAAGTATCTGTTTTGGTTTCCTTAATCTAAGTTTGGACTTGGTATCTATCAACCACTGATATTGTTCTTATTCCTATTTTCTTTTATTGCTTCTCTTGAATTTTTTGAGAACTATGAATTGAAAAATATTGCTCCTAAATTCTAGATTTTGTAAAATATGTGATGCAAAATGAGCAAGAAGGTGATAAACCTTTGTGCCTTGGTGAATGAATCACAAAATTGTGTGCATCAATTGATTTCCTGTAAAAAGAAATGATTGCCAAACAACAAATTAACTTGAAGATAATAAAACAATGACATAATCTAAATAAATATATCGCTACAGATTTAGGAAACAAACAACCAGGTTATAGAATAACTTATCCTATAAAATAAATAATAAATTTCCTATCTTGATTTCAATAATAAACACTTGCAACTTTTAAACAATTTTTAAAATCTAAAATTAGTATTCTAAAATATTCTAAATCTTAATTTTCTAATTTAAATTGTACATTCTCACTCACCAAGGAACTACAAATAAAATGTTACTATATTCATGTTTTCTCCAATAAGAAATTATTATAACATTTGATGTAAATAAATCTATATGTACCTAGCTATACATATTTGTATTTGGTAATTTGACCACCTTAAACACCTAACTATTGAATATCCATTATGGTTTAAAATCTCGAGTCTCGAGTTATATTAGAGTTTCAATTTAACTGGAACAATACACTTTCGGTATCGTATTATGCCGTGCCATTATGGTCTATGTATTTGAAAATATAAATATATTAATTAAAAATAAAAAATTTAATTTAAATAATTAAAAAATTAAAAATACAAAAAATATTTTTTTTAAAAAAGAAAAAAAAATAAAATTAACGAGATCCCCACGCCTCCATATGATAAATAAATCAAAATTTTATTATATATTTTCAAATTTAAAAAAATAAAAAAATATATTAAATTAATATGATAGTTTTATTAGGCTTTGATTAAATCTATTTAGATTATTAACTAAGTTTAAGTTTAATTATTCCCTAAACGTCCCTGCCACGATGCATGTGTCCTTGCCGTGACGCGGGCATGAGCATCTCCAGTGCGACCCATGGAGGTCTTGGTTGCCTCTGTGACCCATAGAGGTCGTGGTGGCCTTTGCGTCAATGTAGGGAGGGCAACTGTGAGGTCGCCGTGCCCTCCGCAACCTTGCGGCGACCTCACGATGGCCTCGTAGTCACGGTGTCGATAGGTACCGGTGTTTATCCCACATTGGAATGGTAAATAGTGCCCGTTTCGCGCTGCATGCCTCTGTATTTCAATCCTTGATATCCACACAAATTTGAGGTCAATAGATCTATAAACCATTGGGTTCTCCACTTGATCTCCTCTTGCACTTAGTTTGCTCCTAGTTGGTGATCTATTGCCAAACATTAAATAATTCGTCTAAATAACTTATTTAGGCAAATGGAAACCTTAAAGTAATAAATCCAATTCCAATGTGTAAGGAAATGGTATGATTGATCACAAAGTGGGAACAGTCTCTATATGTTCACTGTAGTCTTAGTGTCTAAAAAATCAGTGTTGAGGATGAGAACATTGACTAAAGATAAAAAATTATATTTGAAAAATTAAACCATTGTTCAAATGTATTGGTAAGTTAAATAACTAGACATTTAAATCAATTTTATTAACACAAATCAGCTTAACAAAATGGGAAAAATGGTTCTTGGAGGACTTTTTAATTTAAATGCATGAATGCAAGAAGATTTATACTACTCGGTAGAAATATGTTCTTACCATCAATATTTATCTTGTATATGCTTAGTGGAATCCTAAATTTTTGTGAAAATAAAAACAACTTTATAGTCGGTTGAGTTTCAGAGCCATAAGTAACTAAAAAGGCACACGTATCAATGAAAGTTTAATTGTCCAAATGGATGTTTTGCATTCTTATTTCATTATCTTTGTTTTCCTTAATTTTCTCTTTTCTTCTTTTAGGTTAGCATGAACAATCAATTATTATTCAAAATGGTCAAGTCAATAATAATTTCTTTAACATGAACTTTAACAATTCATCTCGAGAATACAGCATTATGTCATGGTTTGTGTGCTTGTTTTCTAAAGGGGTCAAAATATCACAAGACACTTTTAAAGTTAGGATATGTAAATTGGCCAAAGGTTCATTGAATTTAAGTAAAGTAGGGGCTCTAGGTGTTATCTTTAGAGTCAGTGCCACTTTCGGACATTTTTCTTTTTCAACTTAGATTTTATGCTTTTGTTTTGAAATTGTGGTCACAATAGTATTTACTAACTACAATTTTCTTACACTATCGAAACTGGTTTTGTAATAAGTCTACTTTGATAGGTGGATGAAAGTAATCCACTTATTGCTTTAAAGAGGGTGGGGGAGGGGTGGGCTTCAATGCTCATTCCTATATTACATCTTTATAAAGTTTCACATTGGGAACCATATTCTGTCATACTTTAGAATGATTGTTTTAGATTTTTATTTTACTATGGAGTTGATCCTTAGAGTACATTGAAATGCATTTTTCGGTTAATACTCATTTCATCTAAAGATCATCATGGGTTCATCATTCATGGGATGGGTTCAAGTCAAAGCAAGACTAGCTTGGCTTGCATGCTTTGCTAAAAAATTTTAGTTTCTCCAACTAGTTTTACTTTGGAAAATCATGGTTGTTCAATAGGAGTTAATGTTATAATAATGATAATAATAAAACAATTTTCTATTCTGTTTATCCAAACAAAGATACATTTTGGTCTAATTGCCCACTAAAATTAGGGTCATCTATCGCAATATGTCTAGAACAATGCTCATTCCCAATATTACATCTTTATAAAGTTTTAAATTGGGAACCATATTTTGTCACATGTCAGAATCATTGATTTAGATTTTTATTTTACTATGGGTTTGAAATGTAACTCTGCTCATGATGAATTAACCTCATCATAGTTGGTCCCAAGCCTGGATAAAGCAGGGTTGTGTTAAGCTAAGACAAATATTTAATGAATGAATTTATTAAACTATTATATTAATATTAGGTCCTTCCCTTGAATGAACGTGTTGCATGGTCTAACTATAACATGTCGGCAAGGACCGTTACATCTCCAGAACTCAGGTGTAGTGTAAAGTGTATAAGAGTTTGCGTTATAGGATCCGACTTATCGTTATATCTCATGAGAACTTGAATGTAATGTTAAATATGCAAGAGTTTTCACACCACACATGTCATATAAGAACAAATATTATTGAAAACTTAATAATGTAAGATTTGAAACATAGAATATAGGAACCTTCACAGGTAACAAAATGGAGGTAGTAGATACGATGATTAAGAGAAGAATTAATATGTTATGTGTACAAGAGATAATAAGTAGGCGAGAAGATAAAGATGATAGAGAACTCAGGTTTTAAGTTATGGTACACAGGAAAGAGAAAAAAAATAGTTGGGTATTATTGTAGATAGTTCGTTAAAGAATAAAGTTACCGGAGTAAGTAGAAAGATGATAGATTATAGCTGTCAAGATAGTAGTGGTGAAAAAAATATGAACGTAATTAACATAATGCATCTCAAGTAGGATCAGATAAAGATACCAAATTAAGGTTTTGGAATGACCTAAATGAAGTATTACAAAATTCTAGTAAATGAAATGATTTTAATAGGCGACGATCTAAATGGCCATGTCGGAGTGAAAAATGAAGAATATGAGAGTGTATGAGGGTTATACGTTTGGAATAAAAAATGAAGAAGGGAAAACTATATTGGATTTTCTGTAACATATGACCTTATTTTTTTAAAAAAGAGAAGAACACTTGGTTACATTCAAAAGAGGAAATAATAAATCGTAAATTCACTTTCTTATGATTAGGAAGAGAGATAGAAAGATTTATAAAGATTGTAATGTTATTTCTAGAAAAAGCTTAACTACCTAATATAAGTTAATAGTGTTGGATATACGCTTTAAGCATAGTATTAGTAGAAGGAAAATATACATGACTCATAGAATTAAGTGGTGGAAGTTAAAGGATGGAAAATAAAATATATTTAAGGCGAAGGTTTACACTCTAATATGACATAGAATAAGATGATATTAAAGTTGAAAATAGTTAACTAAAAGTGCGCTCGGTGAGTTAAGGAATCTTGGTGGTGGAATGAGAAAGTATGAAGAAAAAACGAATAATTTATAAAAAGTTATATATTTATCAGAACGACGAAAACTTAAAAAATATACAATAGCCAAGATATAAGAAAGTAGTAAATTAATCAAAGAATGAAATTAAGATATATTAAAGATGAATGCAGTAGGTACTAGTAAATAATGGAGAAATAAAAAAGCGGTGGAAGAGGTATTTTCATTAACTTTTTAATAAATGGTTAAGTGACCAACTTAGGTAATTTAAGTAGGTCAAATGAGAATAGAAATTTAAATTTTTATCATAAAATTCAAACTTCAAAAGTAAAACAAGCTTTAAATGGAATGGAAAATAAAAAAAATCGTTGGACCGATGTTCAGATAGAGGTAGTGCTTAGGGAAACAAGGTATTGAATGACTTACAAAATTATATAACATGATATTGAAAATGAAATAAATGTCTGATTAATGGAGGATAAGTACTTTAGTTTTCTTATGTAGAATAAGAGATATGTACAAAATTATGCAAACTATAGGGATATTAAACTAATGAGTCATATTATAAAACTTTAAAAAAAAATAATAAAAAATAAAAGATTAAGGAAGGAGACCACGGTGATAAAAATTAATTTGGGTTTATGCTTACAAAGTCGTCGATAGAAGTTATGCATTAACTAATTGAAAAGTATCGGGAGCAAAAACAAAATCTACACATGATATTATATGAAAAATTCTAGAAAAGCAAGGTGTTAGCGTAACATATATTGAACTAATTAATGATATGTATGAGGATTTAACGACCAGATTGAAGATTTCATGTGAATTAATTGAAGCATTTCTAATAAAAATATGATTACATTAAGGATCAACTCTAAGTCTCTATCCTTTTATACTAATCATAGACAAACTTATTAAATACATTCAAAATACAATACCGTGATGTATATTATTTGCAGATAATATTGTTTTGGTAGATATGTGAAGTAGTAAATGCTAAATTAGAATTTTGGTGGGAAATACTATAAGTGAAAGGTTTATCCTTAGTAAAGTCAAGACAATATATGGAATTTAAGTTTAGTAACAGGAAAGTAATGAGATAATTGTTAATGTGGAAAAGAGAAAATCTCTTTATCTTATCATTAATATGTTTACATGTAGGTATTTATATACATAAGGAAAGAAAAGAAAAATCAATCTTAATTCCAATAATCAAGAGAATACAAATGAATCATAATCCCTATAATTAAGGTAATCTTCAGAAGTATTCAACACTCCCCCTCAAGTTAGAGAATATAGATCATATGCATCAAACTTGTTATATATATAGTCAATTCGGGGACCTCTAAATAACTTCGTGAATATATCTGCTAGTTGATCATGTGAATTGACAAAGCTAGTAGATATTTCTCCAGATATAACTTTCTCTTTGACAAAGTGACAATCAACTTTAATATGCTTTATCCTCTCATGAAAAACTGGGTTGTCACATATAAGTGATACTTATGTAGCCTCTCCAAACCTTAGTTCCTGAAGCAACTGTTTTAGCTATATAAGCTCTTGACTGGCTATGACCATAGCTCGATACTCTGTCTTTGCATTGGATTTTGCCACAACATTCTGCTTTTTACTTTTCTAAGAAACAAGGTTATCTCCGATAAACATACAAAACCCAGAAGTAGATCTTCTATCAGCAGGAGATCCTGCTCAATCTGCATCAGAATATCCTACAACTCGAGTATATTCTTTGTCTTCAAACAAAAGACTCTTTCCTGGTGCACCTCTGATATATCGAATAATGCGAGTCACAACATCCCAATGATCCTTGCATGGAGAGTTGAGAAATTGACTTACTGCACTTATTGCAAACGAGATATTCGGACGAGTAACAGTAAGATAGCTTAGTTTCCTTACTAATCATTTGTACCATTCAGGATTTGGAAGAGGCTCCCCTTGATTTGGTAGGAGCTTAACATTAGGATCCATGGGGTTGTTGATTGTCTTTGAGTTTAACATTCTTGTTTCTTCCAGAATATCTATTGCATACTTCCTTTGGGATATGATGATCTTCTATCCCCAAGAAATATTTGAGTTTGCCGAGATCCTTTGTCTGGAAATGTTTGAAAAGATGCTGTTTTACCTGTGAAATCTCGAGATGATCACTATCTGTGATGACGATATCATCAACACAAACAACTAAATAGATGCAACAAGTAGATGAGTGGCGATACAAGACAGAATGGTTAGCTTCGCTCCGAGTTATGTCAAACTGTTGAATTACAGTACTAAATCTACCAAACCATGCCTTGGGTGACTGCTTGAGGTCATATAAAGATATACAAGACCAAAAGACTCCTCCTGAGAAGGTTGCTCCATGTAGACCTCCTCGAGCAGGTCACCATGTAGGAATGCATTCTTGATGTCCAATTGATAGAGAGGCCAATGTCGAATCACAACAATGGACATGAAAAGGCGCATAGACATCTTGGCAACAGGAGCAAGAGTGTTCTCATAATCCAATCCAAAGATTTGAGTATAGCCTTTAGCGATGAGGCGAGCCTTAAGTCGGTCAACCGTGTCGTCTGGACTAACTTTCATCGTATACACCCATCGACAACCAACAACTGACTTCTCAGGTGATAGAGGAACGAGGTCCTAAGTTCCATTGCGCTGCAAGGCACACATTTCATTGAGCATAGCTTGCTTCCATCCTGGATGGGCAAAGACATCACCTGCAGTCTTTGGAAGAGAGACAGACGACAAAGAAGAAAGACAACAAAAGTAGGAAGGAGAAAGACAATAACTCAAGGAAATATAATGAGGAGAAGGATTACGAGTGGAATGCATACCTTTCTGAAGTGCAATGGGAATATCAGACTCATGAGACGGGACCGGAGGAAGAGGCGAAGGACTCGGCTCCAAAGGTGTGTCTATGGCAGTGTCAGTTATGGGCGGCGGCAAAGCAGGGCGAGGACAATGCCGATAAACCTACAAAGGAGGAGATGGGCTGGAGGTGATAGAGACGCCCTCGGAGGATAAAGATAGTCACTACTGGAGGCGGAGGAGAGAACTCGGATGGAGATGCGTAAGGCCCTAAAAAGGGAATCAGATCAAAGAATGTGACATCAGCAAGGATAAAGTACTGACGGAGAGTAGAAGAATAACACTTATACCCTTTCTGATATTGAGGTATCCAAGGAAGATACACTTATGAGACCGGGGAGAGAATTTATCAATGCCAGGATTAAGAGCATGAGCAAAATATATAGAACTAAAGACCCTAGGTGGTAAAGGATGAAGAGACTAATGAGGTTAAATTACATAATGAGGTATTTTACCCTAGAAAGTTGGGGAAAACATGCGATTGATGAGATAACACGCAGTAAGTATAACGTCGCCCCAAAACTGATGAGGAACGTGAGAGTGGAGAAGAAGAGCCATGGTCTTGTGGAGATGACGATTCTTACGTTTTGCAATCCCATTCTGTTGAGGGGTATGAGGGCAAGACGTGCGATGCAACAGTGAGATACCAAGAAGGTACAAAACTGAGTAGATAGATACTCGCATGCATTATCACTTTGCAAAGTTTGAAGAGAAATACCAAATTGAGTTTTGATTTCATGGAAAAAAGATTGAAAAATAGGAAATAATTCTGAATGATCCTTCGTCAGATATAACCAAGTACAACGGGGAAAATCATCTATAAAATTAACAAAATATCATGATCCTAATGTAGAAGAAATACAATTCGGACCCCAAATATCATAATGAACCAAAACAAAAGGGGGCGTAGCTCGACTGTACGAGGAGAAAAAGAACTACAAACATGCTTTCCTAATTGACACGACTCACAAGACAAAAACTCTAAGTGAAAAGACTAGGACGTAGTTGTTTCAACTTATCCAGACCTGAATGTTCCAACTGAGCATGAATAAGAAGTGGAGATGTCGTCGCCGAACTCATAAGAGAGGGTTGTTGAAGCTTGTATAGGCCATGAGACTCACATTCGAAGTTAATCCTCCTCTCTATACTCTGGTCCTATAAGGAATCAGAAGTTTTAGTAAAAGAGATGACACAATCAAAGGCCTGAGTAAGTTGGCTTATGGACAATAAATTTAAGGGAGCTCCGGGGATATAAAGAACATTATAGATAGAAAAAGACGAGGAATGGTGAACAATACCAACACCCTGGACTGAGTTTGGGAACCATTGGTTATGGTGACAAAAGGTAAATAACCGAAAGTAGAGAGAGAAGAAAAAAGATTTATTACCTGTGATATGATCGGTGGCCCTAGAGTCAAGAACCTAAGGACTCGAAGAGCGAGATATGCCAGCAAAGGAATTACCAGCGTGTGCGACGGCAATAGTGGAATCTGAAGCTTGACGATCTTCATACCATTTCAAAAAGTCATCATAGGAAGGCGGTGGGATTAGATCCGGTGGCAATTGTGCAACGGAAGCAGAAGAAATGACAGAACTTTGAGCGATTTGAGCAGCACGAGGAGGTCGACCATGGAGACTCCAACACTTATCAATCGTGTGCCCTGGTCGGTTGCAGTGATCACACCAAGGACGTCCTTTGCCACCTTTACGAGGTGGAGTTATGTTGTTTCAGACCAAAGCTGACGAGTCAACAGGAACAGAAGGAGGCAACGATAAAACTTTGACAGGGACACGGAGGAGAGTTACCTAGGTACTGTCTATGGTAGCTTCTGTGGGGTTGCTCAGGATCTGATCGTGAACATGAGAATAATCTTGGGGCAAACCATATAAAGCCATCGACAAAAAATTACTTCCGATTTTCAAGCTCCGCAATAGGAGTGGTCGCAGGTGGAAGTAGTTCATTGAAGTCACAAAGAAGGCTAGAGACTGAACCTAGATAGGTAAACATTGAATCATTAACCTATGGGCACTGAGGGTGGTCATGAGATCTTCACAAACCTAATAGAATCACCGAGAGGTGTTTGTAAATAGTTGTTGAGCCTTTGTCCAAACAGAGTTGTAGGTTTTGTGTGTGTGGAAGACATCCTTAAGAGATGGATGGATGGTGGCTTGGATATTGCAACATAATTGGACGTCAACCGTTTTCTAGAGGACGATCAATGACTTGGACATCCTCTTTGATATGAGTGAGATGTGTCTCATAACTCTATCCAACAAGCCAAAACTCGATGTGAGAGGTTCAAGAAGAGTAGTTCTTACCATCCAACTGCTCGGAAGA
This sequence comes from Zingiber officinale, assembly GCF_018446385.1. Lineage (NCBI taxonomy): Eukaryota > Viridiplantae > Streptophyta > Magnoliopsida > Zingiberales > Zingiberaceae > Zingiber > Zingiber officinale. The sequence continues at coordinate 159,128,751 of NC_055988.1, read as the reverse complement.
GAGTGGTGCAATGATGTTGTTGGTAAAGATTGAATTATCCGATTTTAGAGTGCCGGCGAAAGCCATTGATCAGTTCAATGAAAGAGGGCACCTGACGAAGAAAGGCTCGAGCGATGCAAGAAGATAGGTGAGGACGGTGGAACTACAGGAAGAATAATCCCTGTCGTCGCCAAACTGTTGATCTCTCGAGCTTCTCTCCGTCGTCGGACTGCAAGAAAGGACGAAGGACTATGTGCTCACGATGCAGGAAAACGTCGACGTCAGTTTGTGAAGAGGAGAGGAGGGTAGCAACGTCGGGCGATGTTGTGGCACAAGGAACAACGACACAAAAAAAATAGGATTTGCCTTTCAACCTTGCTCTGATATCATGTGGAAAAGAGAATCTCAATCCTAATAATCAAGGGAATACAAATCAATCGTAATCCATATAATTAAGGGAATCTTCAGAAGTATTCAACAGTTAAGATAGGAGATGACGAGTTGTCTGAAACTAAAGCTTTATGTATTGAGGATCATATATGTAAAATGAAGGAGGGATTGAGAGAGATGTCTTATATAGAATATAAGCAAGATGGTTGAAATCGAGGAGAACGTCGGGTGTTTTATGTAATTGTAAAATATCTCTAAAATTTAAAAGGAAGTTTTACAAAACAGCGGTTAGACCTGTCATGTTATATGACATTGAATGTTAGGCTATAACTCGAGCACATGAGCAGAAGATAAGAGTTGCATAAATGAGAATTTTAAGGTGGATGTGTCATACGAGGATGGACAAAATAAGAAATGAGAGCATTAGAGAGAAAGTCGAAGTTGCATCTATTGAGGGAAAACTCTGAGAGATACGTTTCAGATGATACGAATATACGACTAATAAATGTTCCAGTTGACAATATGAAACTATGACAAATATCCACATCAAACGGGGAATACTAAAAAAAGACTTAGTAATAATAAAATAATATAAAATTTATTTAAGTATAGATGATGATATAGTAGGGTATAGAGTCCAATGTCGTTGAAGGATCCATATATCCGACCCCATTTAGTGGGATTAGACTGAGTTGTTATTTTATGGATTTGAAATGGATTTTTTTTTGATCAGTTCTCTTTTCATCAAAGACCATCATGGGATGGGTTCGGGTCATAGCATGACTAGGTTGGCTTGAACACGTTGCCAAAATATTTTAATGACTAGGTTGGCTTGAACACGTTGCCAAAATATTTTAATTTCTCCAATGAGTTTTATTTTGGAAAATCATGGTTGTTTGATAAGAGTCAATGCTATAATAACACAATAGTTTTTTATCTTAGGGTCATCTATCTGAATTATTGATCGTTATTTTCATAGAAAAACTTAATTATTCTCAGTATAGGATAATGAAATTGTGGAAGAGGGTATATGTTATTTATGAAATTATATATGTATGAAGGATAAAAAAGGACAGTCACGAAGCTCCCGTCATGCGCCTTTCTTGCATATATAATTTCATATATATTTATGAAATTCTCCATTGTACGCAGTCTTACCTTACTTTTTACAAAAGGTTATTTTCAGGATTCGAATCCGTGATCTTTTGGTCATATGACAACAACTTTACCGTTGCGCCAAGCCTCCCCTTTTATATATGTATGAAGGATAATATTCATTATAATTATTTTGATGCTCTACAGTAGTTACCTTTATTTAAGCTCATTTTTACGAATATGAATGTGTTTGCGAATGATCACACCTATATACGATTATGTTTGTCAATGATAACTTTAAATTTCATAACATAAATAAATTTTATTATTTAATTTACTAAATTCATCAATTAAATTCTTTTTTCCTTGTTTTACTAATTTTTTAATTGTACGAGTAAGTGTAGTCCTAGGAACATGTTTAGCGCATGGATTAAAAGATTCTTTATAAAAATCTTCAAATGTGCATTTAGATCCAAAACTAAAAGAAAGATGTTCTACGAAAATATATTTAGCTAATGATTTTCTTAATTTATTATTCGAATATAAAATAAAACCGGAATTAGTACTACCGCTAGTTGAAGAAAATCTAGATAATTATGTTTGAGAACAGTCGAGTTCAGATTTCGTCGGATGCTTCGTTTTTACATGTTTCAACGACCTATAGACGCCACCGACTTGGAATTTGTAGGAAGCATCGCAATACTTATATTTTGCACGTAATTCTCCTGGTGGAAGAGTGACATTCTTAAAATGTTTAGTAAAAATAAAAGACTTTAGAGGAGGAATTTTTCGAATTTTAGAAGTAATTGCATCAGTACTTCCTTGTGTTTTGGGTGTTGGATTTGGAAGGTGCTCGATTTCATCATCTGTGGATTGAATGTTAGGTCCTCGTGCGAGATGATGCACCTCCATAGTCTCCTTTGTAATTGAAAATTGGATACGAAAGTGCGTAGAAATGAAGACGAAAACGTATAGAGAATACGAAATTGAGATTAAGAGTAGAGAAGATGTGTGTGAAAATGATGAAATGAACTCTCTATTTATAGAGTTTGGATAGTAATGGACACTAAATCATAGCCGTTGATTAAAAAACAGTTAAATGATCTTAACTGTTGAAAAAAACCCAAAAAACCCTCATCCCTCCCTCACCGGCTAGATCCGCTAGTTAATCGGAGGTTCCATCGGCTAGGAATCGGGCAAAAAGTAAAAAAAAAAAAATTGTGAATTGCAAGCCGAACCGGCGGTCCGTCGATTCTTGATCTATGGAATCAGAATCCGTCTGGCAGGTTACCGGACCGGTTTCGGTTAGGCCTAGCGTAACCGGGTCAACGGGTCGGGTGGACTTAGCCCAGGGTCGGGTCTAGATCCAAGCCTCCACTTGTAGCCAAATCCGATGGAGCATCCTCATCATCTTTGACCTTCACCCAGGCCCAACTCAATCAGATTAGTTAAATGTTCTCATCCTCTACATCCTTGGTGACTCTTGGTATTTCCTCCTCTGAGTCTTGGATTATTGATTTTGGTGCTTCTGAGCATATGTTAGGTACTCATAGTATTTTTTCTTCATACAGTCAATATTCTGGTACTCGTACTCTTTACTTTCGAGGATGGATGAAACAGAAGTGGGAATTGGAAATGACTCTTAGTCCTAATCTTTTATTGCATAAAGTTTATTTGGTTCCCAAGTTGTCATATAACTTACTGTCAATTAACAAACTAACTCGGGATTCAGATTGGGTGGCTAATTTTTTCCAAAACTAGTGTGTTTTTCGGGATTGGAACTCGGGGAGGACAATTGGGCGTGCTGCTGAGGTGGCTGGATTGTACTACTTTCTATGTACTAACTCTTAGGTTTGTTGTTGTCAAGTTGTTCGTAGTTTAGTCTCTTCTCACTGCCACCACCAAATAAAGCCACTCCACTGCCTTGGCCATCCTAGCTTCTCTTATATGCGTTTCTTATTTCCTTCGTTGTTTCTTCCTTTAGATCACTCTGTGAAATTTATCAATTATCTAAACACACTAAGGTTCATTTTTCAATTCATTTATATCATGCTTCGAAACCTTTTTCGCTCATATGACCTATCAGGTCCTTCACGAATTTATTCAATTTCAAATAAAGGGTAGTTTATTTCTTTTATTGATGACCATTCTCGGGTTTATTGGATATTTCTTTTACGTGAAAAATCTGAAGTTGCGTATATATTTGAGCAATTTTATAACATGATTCTTACGCAATATAACTCTTGTATCCAAATTCTTGGAACTAATAATGGAATCGAATTTTTTAATTCCTGACTAAATGATTTTTTTTCAAAAAGGGATATTATTCATCAAAGCTCATGTGTTGATACAACACAACAAAATGATGTATCTAAAAGAAAAAATCGTCATCTTCTAGAAGTTGATCGCACACTACTTTTTACTAGCAATCTACATAAATATTGTTGGGGGATATTTTAACTGCTTGCTATTTGATAAATCAGTTACCATCTCGGGTGTTAAAATTTAGAACCCCAATTTCCAATATACAAGAATGTTTTCCAAAATCTCATATCTTTTCTAATTTTTCTTTATACAGATTTGGATGCTCAGTTTTCATTCATATTTATAATCATCTTAGGTCTAAGTTAGATCCTAGAATCATGGTTTAAAATTTCGACCCGTGCCGAAGTTTCGGTCTCAGGCCGGAACAATACGGTTTCGGTATCGTATCGTGCCGTGCCAATATAGTTTCGGTATTTTTTATTTATTTATAATAATGATAAGATAAATATGTTTATTGTGTATATAAAAATAAGTTGTATATTGATTTATTATAAGTTCTCAATTATTGAATAATTTAATATTATTAGAAAAAATAATTAAAAATAATTTTATTTAAATAGAATTGATATATCAATAATTCAAATTAAAATGGAAGTATAATAATAATAATAATAATAATAATTAAAACAAGATATTATTTTATATTAATAATAATTATATAAATTAACTATTTATTCATTTAATTAATTATTAATTAAATAATATATATTTTAAATAGTAAAAAATATCAAGTAAAAAAATTTAAAAAAATAAAAAAAAATCAGAATATAAATATAATTTATTAGAATTATTTTAATTTTTTTTAGAATTTTTTTACATTTTTTAAAAAATTTAAATGAAATTTAAAATAATAAAAATATATTAGAATATAAATAAGAATTATTATATATTTTTTAAAATTTTTAAATGAAATTTAAAATATTATTTTTTCAATATATTAATTAATAAAATTTATTTAATTTATTTTAATTTTAAATATATTTTTTATATATTTTATTAGGATAATTTAACTAGGTTTATAAAAGCCTCTTCGAAATATCACATATCCTCTACCCATCCTCCTTGGGAATTGTTTAAATTAATAAAATAAAATAAATAATTATTAATAACAGAAAAAAAATGCAGTAGTGTACGCGAGATCGCACCCACCCGCGATCGATCATCACGATCTCGCGAGGGGCGTCCGGCGAAGCTGGAATCGTTGTTGGACGTCTCCGGCGGCGCCGGAAGGGTCGCTGGAAGCGTCCGGCGACCCTGCCGGACGCTTTCGGCGCCGCAGAAGGCCTCACGCGCGACGCCTTCGGCGCCGCAGGAGGCGTCCCGCGCCGCCGAGACGGGGACGTCTCCCGTGTCGGTTTCGGCCGCCCGGCGGAACGGTAAAAATCGTCCATGCCGGGCGGCACGGAACGACACTGCAAACAATGCCTAGAAGTCACAAGTACATTTTTGTTGGGTACTTTTCCAAAAAGAAAAAAGTTATAGATATTATTCTCTTTCAAAGAGAAAATATTTTATCTCTAGAGATGTCACCTTTTTTTAATATCAATCCTTTTATTCGAAATTTTCTACCAGGGGGAGTCTCTGATAAAAAATTTGACCTTATCGCATATTTCTCTAATTAATTGGGAATATTTATGGGAAACAAATCCACTTCCTAATCGAGCTTAGGGGCGGATCTTAACTCCACAAAATTAGGAACTATCTTACTTCCACAAGACCCATAAATTAAAAATTTAGAAATTCAAGATTACCCTTCTTTTGCAGATCTAGAAATTCCAAGTCAGGAAAATCCACAATCACCTCAAATATCTTCCTGTATCACTCTAGTACCGAAAATTTTCAAACCCATTGATTTTTTCTAGTAACTTACAGCAGAAGAAAGCGCATAGAAACCAATTCTGATCTGATATCTCCAACACCTTATTCATTTGGCTCAAGTTCTGGTCTTGATGATACTAAGCTACCACAATTGGATATGCCAATCACACTTCATAAAGGTATTTGTCTGATTACTTAGCATCCTATCTCACATTTTTTAGGATACTCTCATCTATTTAGACATGCGTGCTTTGGTAACAGATCTCTCAGAAACAGCAGTACCAGCCAATATTGACGAGGCTCTTAAACACAAACATTGGCATACAACGCTCTATGAAGAAATAAAAGCCTTGGAAAACAATGATACATGGGACATAGTTAATCGACCAGTAGGAAAAAACTCGATTGGCTATTGGTGGGTCTTCACGATTAAGTGCAAAAGCGATGGTCAGTTGAAAGATACAAAGCCGGTCTCGTGGCCAAGGGATACACTCAAACTTACAAAATTGACTACCAAGAGATTTCGCTCCTGTGGCAAAGATCAACACTATTCGGGTATTGCTATCTCTTACAGCAATCTTAGATTGACCACTTTACGAACTAGACGTCAAGAATGCCTTTTTCAACTGTGATTTAGCAGAAGAGGTGTACATGGATCTGCCACTTGAATAAAGGAGCCTCAGTTTGTTGTCTAAAGAAGACTCTCTACGGTCTAAAGTAATCTCCTAAGGCTTGGTTTGACATGTTTGCCAAGACGGTTCAGCAACTTGGTTACAAGCAAGCTTACACCGACCATACTCTATTTCACCATAGGGTAAAGGATAAGATTGCCATACTGATTGTTTATGTAGACGACATTATAATCACTGATAATAACCTTGAAGAGATGGAAAGGATCAAGAAACATCTTGCAGCCACATTTGAAATGAAGGATCTTGGGAAACTTCGATTTTTCCTTGGAATGGAAATTGCTCGAACCAAGGAAGGAATATTCGTCTCACAACGAAAATATATTCTTGACTTGCTAAAAGACACCGGGTTAATAGGATGTAAACATGTTGATGCTCCCATGGATCCAAATGTAAAACTTAAGACTCGTCCAGAAGATAACCGAGGCATGTTTCAACGATTTGTTGGCGAATTGATTTATCTTACGCACACCAACCTAACATCGCATTTCCAGTGAGTTGTATTAGTCAATTTCCAGAGATGAGATATCATGTAGATGAGAAAGATTACGGTCCTTTCTATGTGTGTGTGTTTATTACTCATCATAATTTTACATGCAGACCCTTGCATTATATAGTATTTCCAAACACGTTTCTATAATTGCATTAAGGTTCCTAATACTAATTATAGGGACTTATTTGTGAATGGAAATGTTTGAATATGAATATAATATTATGATGATGAATAATATAAATGGATAGAAGAGTCTGCTCAAGGTATACAAAACCTGTGATCTTGTTATGGGAAGGAGGAAAAATTTAAACCCTAAGCTTTGGGCACCTCTAGTTACAGAGTTGAGAAAGAAATTTTATTTAATTCAAAAAGAACCATTACACTCCAGTATGACACTGATTCACTAAGTAGCTCACTTGACTAAACTCTGTATGTTCTAATACTCATCTAATTATTATTTCTAACACTGTCCCATGCTTAAACTTGATTCAATCATAATACCAGTTGTGAGGTCCTAGTACAGAGGTGGTACAAGTCACTTTCATGATATGAATATGAAAGTATAGATTGGAGCTACCAGACTCAAGTTTTTAAGTAAATATTCAATTTGTACTCTCTAATAGAGATTAGAAATTGGTGCGGTGATTTCATATTTTGTTTCCTGTTGAATTTTTTGTACTAGATGTCTTCTATACAATAGTCATGCTTCAAATTACTTATTAAATGAATTACAAATGAATGTTTTTCTAGACATGTCGTCACAGGAAATTCCAACATCCAACTGTATCTGAATCCAGTTTTTCATGAATGTAGACTTGGTGCCACACCTGTGATGGAGTTGATGATTGCAGCAGGAAAGGCTGTTCCACAATTACAGCTAGAACATGGACTTGCTATTGACCGTGTTTACACTGGATCATTTATGACTTCACTCGATATGGCAGGTCAGCTTATCCAAGAAGCTCCAGTCTTCAATGTTTCTTAGCACTAATCAATAAGGCTGTATTTGAACAGGATTTTCCATTTCCATTATGAAGGCAGATCCAGCAATTCTGGCTCGTTTGGATGCCCCAACTCGGGCTCCATGTTGGCCTGTTGGTGTGGAAGGTAATTCCCCATTACTTTGTATAATTACATTATTTATTCAATTTCATCTTGTTGAATTAAAGAGAGTTTAAAGATTCATTCAATTCCAGTAGGATTACATATGTTTATATAGCTATATAACCACACAACCCTAAGAATCAACTTATTAACAAAAGATAAAAAGACATATCTACTCTTGCTTCTCACAACACTCCCCCTCAAGTTGAACATATATATCAAACATGTTCAACTTGCTAAGAGAAGAGTCGAACACAGCTTGAGGTATAGCTTTTGTAAACATATCAGCAAGTTGGTCCTCAGACTTGACATAAGGCAGACATAGCTCTCCAGAATCAAGTCTCTTCCGAATAAAGTGATGATCAATCTCAATGTGTTTAGTCCGGTCATGTTGTACCGGATTATTTGCAATATTGATTGTTGCCTTGTTGTCACAATACAGCCTGAGAGGTAATTCAACCTTTAATCCCATGTCTGTCAACAAAAAACTCAACCACAACATCTCTGCAAGACCATGTGCCATGGCTCGATATTCTGCTTCAGTACTGGACCGTGCACAAACATTTTGTTTCTTACTCCTCCAAGTTACCAAGTTTCCTCCCAAAAAAGTGCAATAGCCAGATGTGGATCTTCTATCATCTCGAGAACCAGCCCAGTCTGCATCAGAATAGCATTCCACCTTCAGATCACCACCTCCTTTAAACAGCAAGCCTTTTCCAGGACATGATTTCAAGTACCTTAAGATCTTGTCAACGGCCTTCATGTGGATAGTTTTAGGAGCATGCATGTACTGGCTTACTACATTAACAACATAGGTGATGTCAGGCCTAGTCATAGATAAATAGAGTAATTTTCCAACCAACCTTTGATATGTTCCCTTTTCTAGATTTGTAAGATCCTCCCCACTAGAACTAGTAAGATCATGATTTACTTCTATAGGAGTAGACGCTGGCCAAGAACCCAGCTTCCCTGTCTCCTTGAGTAAATCCAACACATATTTTCTCTAATATACATAGATTCCTTTTTTGATCGAGCGACTTCAATGCCCAGGAAGTACCTCAATGATCCAAGATCTTTAATTTCAAATTCTAATGTTAACTTGGACTTAAGAGCCTGGATTTCTACCTCATCATCACCTGTAACTATCATATCATCAATATAAACCAAAAGAATGGTAGTTCTGTCCTCTTTCTTTTTTATAAAGAGTGTATGATCAGCATTCCCTTGTTTAAAGCCAAACAATATCATGACTTTGCAAAACCTATCAAACCATGCTCTGGGAGATTGTTTAAGCCCATACAAAGCTTTTCTTAGCTTGCAAACCTTTCCTTTTGTTTCATTTCCAGGAGGTGGTAACATGTATACTTCTTCATAAAGGTCACCATTTAAGAAGACATTTTTAACATCTAACTGAAACAAAGGCCAATCATATTGAGCAGCAAGAGAAAGAATTACCCTGACCGAGTTCAGCTTTGCAATTGGTGCAAAAGTTTCCAAGTAATCTACCCCATATGTTTGGGTGAATCCCTTGGCAACAAGTCTGGCTTTATATCTGATCACTTCACCCTCTGAGTTATACTTGATAGCATAGACCCATTTAGAACCAACCAAGTTCTTCCCCTTTGGGGGATCAACTAATTCCCAAGTACCATTTCTGTTAAGAGCCTCCATTTCTTCATTCATTGCTTCCTGCCACCTTGAATCCCTTACAGCTTCATAATAGGAAGAAGGTATAGCATGATTTGATAACTGTGAAACAAATACATGATATGAAGGAGACAAATGAGAATATGAAACGTGGTTGGAGATAGGATGTTGAGTACATGACCTGGCACCCTTCCTAACAGCAACTGGAAGGTTCAGCTCATTCATATTTAGAGGTGTGGTTGGCTCAACTGATGAGGATAACTGCTTCACAGGATCAGGAGCCAGAGCATCCGATTCAACTAGCCGATCAATAGTAGGTCCTTGCTTGTGTCGTCGTCGTTTGTAAGTAATAATATCTGGTGAAGACTGTGAGCCCAGTGATGGAGCATCTTTTTCATTTTCCATGACATCCACTAGTGGAATAGGAGAAGGAACCACTTGAGGTACAAAGGAGGTAATATTCTCCCCCTGAGGACGAGACTGAGGAGAATAATAGGACTCGGACTCAAAAAAGGTAACATCCTTCAAGACATATCTCGTCCTAGTAATAGGATCAAAGCACTTGTAGCCTTTCTGGCAAGTGGAATACCCTATAAAAACTCCTTGTATAGAACGAGGATCAAGTTTAGAGGACTTGGGATCAAGAACATGAATAAAACAAAGAGAACCAAAAACCCGACGTGTAAGGGAGAACAACTCTACGCCAGGATGAAGAATAGTGAGAGGACACCGGTTCCCGAGACCTTTAGATGACAATCGATTGATGAGATAAGCAGCTGCAAGGACAACATCAACCCAGAAATATTTGGGTAAGTGACGTTGAAATAATAGGGCACGGGCTGTTTCAAGAATATGACGATTCTTTCTTGCCGCCACTCCATTTTGTTGTGGTGTGTAGGGACAGGATGACTCATGAAGAATTCCTGAATCCTCAAGAAAAGTATTTAGAGACTGTGCAAAGTACTCACGGGCATTGTCAGAACGAAGAATCTTCACCTTTGAGTTAAATTGGGTTTCAACCATTCTATAAAAATTTTGAATGAGACGAGGTACTTTTTCCCTGGTTTTCATCAAATAAAGCCATGTACAGTGGGTGTAGTCATCAATAAAAGAGAGAAAATATCGATAGCCATCCAAAGAAGTCACAGGAGAGGGCCCCCACACATCCGAATGAACAAGATCAAATGGAGACAAACTCTTCTTTATAGACTCAGAAAAATGTGTTCTACAATGTTTGGATAACTGATGGATTTCACATTGAAATGACTGAAGAGAAACAGAAAAGAAGAGACTAGGAAATAAAATTTTCAAAGACTGAAAAGACAAATGTCCCAACTGAGAATGTCATAAAAGAATTTCTTGATGCTTATTTTCCAAACACTTGGCTGCAAATTTCAGAGCAGATGTTGTTTCAAGCTGATAATAATAAAGACCCCCTACTTCACGGCCAGTCCCAATCGTCTGCTTGGTCTCGAGATCCTGGAAGACACAATGATCAGGGAAAAAGGTTACGGAGCAGTGTAGTTGTTTAGTAATGCTACTAACAGAAAGTAAATTAATAGAAACGGAAGGAACGTGAAGTGCAGAGGATAGGAAAAAATGATCTGTAAGTTTTATGGAACCTTTGCCCGCAACAGTGGCTTTGGTTCCATCTGCAATGATCACTTTCTCCTGCCCAGAGGATAAAGAGTAAGAAATAAAGGAGTTAGCAGCATTTGTCATGTGATCCGTAGCTCCTGAATCAATGACCCAGGGGCTGTAAAAGCTGGGACCAGTAACACTTAATCCCAAGCCACGAATACCTGTGTGCGCTTGAACTGGAGTAGAGACAGAAGATGAAGCCTGAAGTCGAGAGAGAAGATGCTGGAGGTTAACAATATCAGTAGAAGACAATCCAGTGGTAGAAGGCACAGAGGAACCAATAGTCTCTTCATTTTCTAACTTTTGGACAACAATATTATCACTATTAGGAGCCTTCTTAGCATTGTGTTTAAATTTTTCAGGTTTCTTTTTTGGATATTTTTCCCAACAGAAATCTGAATCATGATTAGTCCTCTTGCATTGCCGACAAAATCTGTCCCCTCGTCCTTTAGTTCCCCCAGGTCGGAACTTGTTTGCAGAACCAATAAAGACAGAGGTCTCCCCAATCGGAGGGCTTACTTTGGAAATCCCCTTGTTGTTCATGGTCCTTCTTCTACCTTCTTCACTTAGAATTTTGTAGTAAACTTGTTCTAGAGAGGGAGTAGGATCAAAGACCAAGGATTTGCCCTTTTAAATTTTCAAACTCTGCATTAAGTCCATATAAAAATTTAATGATTCTGTCTTTTTCCAGAAGCTTTAAATATCTCTGATGATCATCAGTGGAACTCCAATTTTCCATCCGGTAGTAGTTAAACTCATCCCACAACCCCTTCAGAGTAGTAAAATAATTGGTGACTGACATATAACCCTGTTCAAGTTTGAAAATTTGATTGCTGAGCTGATAAGTACGCAGCATATCATGTCGACGTCCATACATCTGCTCCAGTATCTTCCACATGTCATACGCTGTTTTGTTATGAAGAATGACTTGTTTGATGCCAAAACTAATAGAGTTAAGTATCCAAGTCATTAATTGAATATTGTCACGCGCCAAGTGCGAAAGTTAGGATCCTTTTCATCTGGTTTCACTTTAGAGCCGTGAAGAATATCAAGTTTATCATGGCCTTCGACATAAAGTTCAATAGCAACTGCCCAAGATGCATAATTTGTCTCGGACAATTTTACTGATACTATCTGAAGACCGGACCCTCCAGTGCCTGCCATTGTGAAAAATGGTTGTACCTGTCCTGAAGACGCCATAGGATTTGTAGAAATCCCCGAGGTTTCGCTAGCGTTGTCCGCCATTACAATCACAAAAAAGGTGCTAGAGAAATCACGACGTCGAGAGATAGCCGCTGGCACCACACAGGGAGATCAGAAGAGGGACTGTCGTTGGCGCCACACAGGGAGATCAGAAGAGGGACAGCCGCCGACGCCGCATAGGCGATGACGAAGAGGAAGGGAAAGAAAGTGGCGGCGTCGGGGAAGGAAGCAGAGATCGGCGAGGGAGGAGAAATCACGGCGTCGAGAGAAAGAAGGTGCGGCGCGTCGAGAGAAAGAAGGTGCGGCGGCACTAGGGTTAGGGTTCGGGTCGCAACTCAAAGAAAAAATTAATCTTGCTCTGATACCATGTTGAATTAAAGAGAGTTTAAAGATTCATTCAATTTCAGTAGGATTACATATGTTTATATAGTTATATAACCACACAACCCTAAGAATCAACTTATTAACAAAAGATAAAACCTATCTACCCTTGCTTCTCACAACACATCTAAACGTACATTTGTTATAAGCATGAACCCATGGAACGAACAACTTTTTTTAGTTTGAATTTTATGTTTTATCCGTATGTTTTCCTTAATATCATTGGACCTTATGAATTTTCCATTTGTATGATTGTTCGCAATTTACCATGATTAATGTTCGACAACCTAGAGCACCAATTTTATTCTTTCAAATGGGATGATTGAGATGTGAATATGATCGAAGCTACTATCCAAGTGTTTCACAATTTTGAATATGTTTTAGTATTACAGAACCTATTTGTAAAATGAATAAAAATGTTTTCTGTTCAACATAAATCTAATTGTCATATTCTTGGGGCTTCTAAATGATGATTTACCAAGTAATGCATATTAGTCAAGTGTTCTTCATTTTACAATGTACTTGGAATATGAAGGTTGTAAAATATAGGTGAAGCATATTTGACTAATGGACTCTGCATATGAACTCATTGTAACAAAAAGCACCGTACGATCCCTGAACTCTCAGGCTAGCTATGTGATGCATTGAGATCAAGATTCCATGCCTTGACAATAGTTAGTGGCAACTAAATGCTGATGTTGACTTTTGTATTTTGAGTCTGCTGCTCATCTAGTGTATGGTGCTTAGTTGATCTGGTTTTAGGTCAAGTAACAAACAATAAACAGCAAGTCGAATTGTCTCACTAAGCCAATGGACTTTTTATAGAATGTTTTCATATCCAATATAGTTTATTTGGCTATTATTGTCCTTCTTTCTTACTGTATATTTGTATGGGTTTGTTGGTTACATTGCTGGTTGCATTCATTTTTTACTTTGTCAAGGTCTAGTCTCTTGAACTGAGGTAGGTAATGTGAAGTTGTAGGTGATCGACCGCCTACCAAAATTCCTGTTCCAGTACCAGCATCAAATGCAAGTAGCAAAAAAGAGGTAGAACATCAGTTTTTAGTAGTACTTCTACTTCTCTTTTTGTTGGAAACAGTCTTTTCAAATAGCAGTTGAAGTCTAGCTCTTTGTCTAAGACGTTGACAATATATTGAGATGTTGCTTCTTTAATTTACTTCCAGTCTACAACTTCAACATCAACAAGCCATGTTAGTCCCAACTATATGAGACCAATTATATGGATTTTATCCTTCCATTGAACTATGCTAGGCATGTCACTAGTAATCAATCATTTTTAGTTTAGGTAACTTGTTTCTTTAATCATCTTTTACCCACTACATACTCAACTCTCTCCTACACTTTCAGCTCCAATTGATTCCTGTTTAACTATAAAATTTATCAATATTTTATAACATGCCTTCATTGTAACCTAGTTTTTCTCATTTTATCTACTGTACTTACATCTAATTTCTCTTATCTAATAATTGTTAAGGGGGTGATTATTAGGCTTATTGGTTAGCCCCCTCTACCTATACATGTATTACCTTATTGTAACTTCACATATACAACCGTGTGTATTAGCATGCGTATGAGTAGGTCATAAACTCTCCCTTCTCTAAGTTGTTTCCGACTGTTGCAAATATATTTATTTTAGGAGGTCATGAAGACTTAGTCAGTAAATCTATTAATATCCTTCAAACAAATGAATGTTGTGATTATCTTCTTAGATTGCACCTTTTCCCAAACAAAGTGTCATTTGATCTGAATTCCTCTCTTGTTAAATATTGGATTGAAAGGTGTGTGTGGCAGCTTAATTATGACATAACATCTGCATGGATGAAGACAACTTGTAACTCAGCAGTTGATGCCCTATTTGCATAGCAGTGTAGCTAAGGAAGATCCTCTATACAATTTTAGGAGACATTTTCTCTACCTGGGTTTAAGAGATGAACAAAATACAACTAAATGGAATCAGGAAAGATACTATATATGATATCAGTTGGGAATAAAATGTTGAAGGGAATTTGACCATGATTAACAATAGAAGATATGCCATTTATAAGTTACATGCAATGAGAACTGCATCATTCAAAAATTTGTATGGAACTTCCATGTGAAGTAGTAATGTGCAAGCTATCTTGATCGGGTGTCTATTTTTCTCTACAATGTCATGGGAAATAAGTATAGGATGACTAATAAGGATACATTGGCTAGAAAAGAACTGGAACTTATGAGAAATATACTAATTAGAATTGCCATATCAAATAGAGATTTTATTTCAATTACAGAGGCACAAAAAGATAGAAATGTTTTCAATATTATTAAGGTAATGTATTGTCTATCAAGGTAAAAAAAGTATGTAAAACCAACGAATGAAATGTCGTTCCGTGCCGCCCGACACGGATGACTTTTATCATTCCGCCGGGCAGGCGAAACCGACATCGGAGGCGTCCTCGTCTCCGATGCATCGTAGGCGACGCCGGAGGAGTCGCGGGACACCTTCGGTCGGATGCCACCTTAAGCAATCATCCATAATATTGACCAAACTTTGAAAATCATCTTAAGTCTGGTATGGAGGTCAAAGGAAAAGGAAAGCGAGCACAATGTGAAAAGTGGAAATAGGAGAGTCGTGCATGAAAATATAAGGGTAACAACATAAGAGAGGCTAACAATATAATTGATAATTTATGTTTCCATGTTCGTTAGCACCATTTGATTATTTCTCGTTTCATCAATTTTTACTTTCTTGTTTTCAACGTTATACATATTATAGTCTTATTTTATTGAAGACTTAACATAATTTATCAAGTGGATGAACAACATGCAATACACCCATTAAAGCTATGTCGTGCAAGTAAGAGTGAACGTTATGCAATCCACATAATATGAATACATCATATATAACTGTAAAAATAAAAGTAAGCAACTTGCAATCCACCCAAGAGGGATGCATTGTATATGAGAGTGAATGACCAACAATTCATTTATAATGAAATGCATCGTAGTATGCACTTATATATAGATAGGGTGAACGATCTGCAATCCACTTGAACGAGATGTATTGTATCTACATGGGTGAACGACTCACAATCCACCCAATACGAAATACATCATATGTATGCATATATACGTACATATATAGGGTGAATGACTTGCAATCCACTTGAAAAATGTCTTACATAAAAATAAAGTGAGTTAGCTGTTGGGGTTCAATCAAAGTCTCATATTGGAAATATTTGGTAAAGATCATGGGTTTAAAAGGATGTAGGATATCTCCATTGGCTGAAACCTTTTGGATAGAGCCCAAGAGCAAAACCATGAGGGCCTAGGCCTAAAGTGGACAATATCATACCATTGTGGAAATATGTAGACATCCTTTGGTCTCAACAAATGATATCAGAGTCATGATCCAGATCAAATGTCATGTGGGGTGGCCTTGAACGAAGTTGAGGGTAGGCCCGGAGCTTGTCATGAGTGACCGAATGCTCGTGAGGAGGCCCGAAACAGGCCAAGGTGATCAGATGTTTGTGGGGGGCTCAGATCAGGTCAAAATGATCGGATACTTATAGGGGATTAGGGTGACTGGATGCTCACGAGGAGGCCCGAAGCAGGTCATGAGGGATTGATGCTCGTGGGGAGACTCGAAGCAGGTCAGGGTGACTAGATGTGGAGGCTTAGAGCAAGTCAGGATGATCAGATGTGGAGGCTCGCGGGGAGGCCCAGAGCAGGTTAGGGTGACCGGATGCTCATGAGGCCCAGAGCAGGTTAAGGTGACTGGATGCTCAGGAGGAGGCTCGGACCATGAGAGTAATTGTGGTCCTTCATTTGAGGGAAGGATTGTTGGGTTTCAATCAAAGTCCCAAGATTTGGTAAAGATTATGAGTTCAAAAGGATATAGGATATCTCCATTGGCATGAGGCCTTTTGGATAGAGCCCAAGAGCAAAGTCATTAGGGCCTAGGCCCAAAGTGGACAATATCATACCATTATGGAGATATATGGATATCCTTTCAGCACAACACTAACAATCCACCTAGTAAGGTGCCTTACATAAGAGTAGGGTGAACGACCCGCAATCCACTTGGTGAAGAAAATTATCTTAATTTGGCCGAAGCCTATGAAAGTGTAGAAAGACTCGAAAATTCTTTTAAAAGCATGAAACAAATGTTCCATGTTTATAAAGAAATATTTTATTACTAACCTAGTATAAATAACTTGATAAGAATCTCTATTGATTTAGTTGAGAAGCTATGTAAGTGTTGAGTCGAAGTCCTCTCGTATTTTTTAGTTATAGGAACTATATTAATGTAATTATATATGATATTGGTCCACTCTTTATTTCTTATAATAATGCAAGTTATCCCTTATAAGTTTCATTAATAAATTTTGATAGAGTACAATAATTTGATAAAGTATCAAAGGAGAAGTAAACATAAAGGATATGATTGAGCAATAGAGGTAAATAAGTGTATGCAATTAATTTTTCTTCTAACAAGACATAATATACATAATTAAGAATTTATCTTTAATGTTCCTATGATAAATACTTAATTTGATTATCAATGAAATTATTATTTATTTTTCATCATCATGCACTAAGTTAATTTATAGAAATAATCGAGCACATATTATATACATTTTAATCTACTAAATCTTTCTTCATCAGCAATTATAAATAATTTTTTTTCCATTGTAGGGTGCATGAGAGAATGAGTTTGAAACAAGAAATAAAGAAGGGAAAATTATATTGGATTTTACTATAATATATGAACTTATATTAGTTAATACGTTTTTCAAAGTCACGTTCAAAAATTGGAAGACTTAACTACTCAATATAGGTTAGTATTGGATATGCTCATCAAGCATAGTATCAATAGAAGGAAAATGTGCATGACTCCTAGAAATAAGTAATGGAAGTTAAAAGATAGGAAATAAAGTATATTTAAGGAGAGAACAAAAATAAATGTATTAGGAGAAATACATGGGGATTTGAATACGATATAGAATAAGATGATATTAAATTTGAAAATGATAACCAAGAATGTACTTGGTGAGTTAAAGGGACGTGCACTGGCAAGTAAAGAATCTTAGTGTGAAATGAGAAAGTATAGGAGAAAGTTAAGCAAAAATGAACAACTTATAAGGTATTGGACAAAAGTCAAAAGAGCACCCCTATATTACACATGTTGTAGTAGTTACGGTTTCATATATGCTACAACTACAATAGTTGTAGCAACTATGATTTTATAACTGTTACAATATTGAAAATAACCTTA
The DNA here is from genome assembly GCF_018446385.1 of Zingiber officinale. Classification (NCBI taxonomy): domain Eukaryota; kingdom Viridiplantae; phylum Streptophyta; class Magnoliopsida; order Zingiberales; family Zingiberaceae; genus Zingiber; species Zingiber officinale. Next base: position 159,110,708 of record NC_055988.1, on the reverse strand, counting down.
ATAAAGAGGATTAAAATTTTTCGAAGCCTTCGAAAAGATTTTAAATGACTTTTTTGGCCTAAGCCTAGGTCATTACGGGTGTAGCAAATGTAGATCTTTGAACGAGTTTCAATTTGATATATTATGTATTTAGTGGTTCAACCCGAGTCAAAAGTTATGATTTCTCAAAATTTATCAAATATTCACGTTGTAGTAGCTACTAAACGCTAAAACATGCCCCTGGTTCAGGATTTAGGCCGGAAATAATTGGCAAGAGATAATAATGAGAATAATGTAGTGAATGGTAGTTGGGTAATTGTTCATGGGATGAGGTGCCCTTTTGATAACAATATCAAAGTGGGGTGTTATCTTGATGATTCTAAAAATGAGGGGGCTTATTTGATTTTTGCCTTAAGATATTATACAAAGAATGAGATTTTTTTTTAAATATATACTAGCCAAAAAAGAGAAAATAATAAATGAAGTCATGAATGAAACTTTTGAGTGCTTATATAAGCAACTAGATACAAAAGAAGGGGAAAGAGATATTTATAGAATAACTAAAGAGAGAAAGAAGACAAGAAATTTTATCCAAATAAGATGCATTAAAAATAAATGTAATAGAATATTATTAAATGATAAGGAAATAAGTGAGCGATGGAAGAGGTATTTTTTTTCAATTTTTTAATGAAGGTTTAGATAACCAATTTAACTTAGGTAATTTAAGTTGGTTAAATGAGTATAAAAACTTAATTTTTTATCATAGAATTTAAACTTTAGAAGTAGAATAATATTTAAATGAGATGTAAAATAAAAAAAATAGTTGGATCAGATAATATTCCGATAGATGTATAGAAGTGCCTAGGAAAATAAGATATTAAAGGACTTATAAAATTATTCAACTTTTATATTGAAAACGAAAAAAACACATTATTAGTGGAGGGTAAGTACTCTAGTTCCCTTATAGAGAACAAATGAGACGTACAAATTTATGCAAACTATAGGGGTATTAAACTAATAAGTCATACCATGAAATTTTGAAAAAGAGTAATAAAAAAATAAAAGGAAATCACGGTGATTGAAAATCAATTTGGATTTATGTCAACAATATAAATTATACAAAAATATCGAGTATAAAAGCAAGATTACCCATGATATTATCTTAAAAAAAACTTATGATAGAGTCCCAAAGGAAATTATATAGAAAATTCCCCAAAAAATAAGTGTTAGTGTAGTGTATATTGAATTAATCAAGTGGCAAGTGGCAAAAGGCGAAATCGCTCGCCCCCAGCGTCCTCGCCACACTCGACCTCAGACCATCACGAGGGAGGTAAATCACGATAGCCGAGAGGGCAAGTGGTGGTGGGGTGAGTTGCACAGGGTCCGGGGATTTACACCCTGACAGTCCTGCGGTTCGACCCCGCGATCTCATGTGGCAAGCATGCCACCCCTTACCATCTCGGATGACCCGTGGGGTCGTATATTGAATTAATCAAGGATATATATGAGGATGTAATAATAAGAGTGAAGACATCAGGTGGATTAATCGAAACGTTTTTCATAAAAATAGGATTACATTAAGGGTGCGTTTGGTTGGGGGTTATCCTTGTTAACCTTGGTTATCCATCCAAGGGTATCAACGAAAACCCTGCTTGATTTAGGTAATCGATGATTCCCGAGTAATGTTCCATGCCCAACACGTCAGCAAAAGGGGTATGCAACCCGGAATCGAAAAACCTCGAAAAATTGAGATTTTTTTTTATTCCGGGGTTAACAAAATTTTTTTATCTAAAATACCCTTGAATAAAAGAAAAATGTGATTAAAAAATAAAAATATAAAGAAAAAAAAATATATAAAAAATAAAATAAAAAACTTTAAAAAAATAAAAAATGTAAAAAAAACATAATAGTTTTTAAAAAAAATTAAAAAAATAGAAAAACATTAAAAATAAAAAAAATAAAAAAATTACCTAAGAGTTTAAATGATATATATGGTTGGTTTTGTAACTAAGAGTAATATAGTAAAATATTAAATCAGGTTATTCATTAAAACGTTCAAACAAACAAGTTTTTGTTGTATTACCTAGGTTGAACCAAACAACATTTGGTTATGTTTTATTCCCCGTAACCTTGGTTATGTGATTACTTGGTAATCACATAACCAATGTTATACATGATAACTTGAATCAAACGCATCCTAAGGATCAACTCTAAGTCTTTATCCTTTGTACCATAGTACATGTTGTTTGCAGATGATATTATTTGCTAAATCCGACATGTGAAGGAGGAAGTGAAAGGTTTTAAATTTAATAGAATAAAGACAATATATAGAATTTAAATTTATGCAGTGAGACAATTGTTAAGATAGAAGAGCATCTATGAACTTTAAGTATTTACGATTATTTTTGCAAAAGGATGGAGAGATTGATATATGTCTTATATATAATACAAACAGGATTTTTAAAATGAAGGAGTGCGTCAGATCTTTTTTGTGATAGTAAAGTATCTCTAAAATTTAATAGGAAGTTCTACAAAATGACGATAGACCTGTTATGTTATATGGAGCTGAATGTTGGGCTATAACTTGAGCATATGAGCATAAGATGAGAGTTGCTAAGATGAGGTTGTTAAGGTGAATGTGTGGATATAGGAGGATGAACAAGATAAAAAATAAGAACATTAGAGAGAAAATTAAAGTTACATCTATTGAAAAAAATTCTGAGAGACACATTTAAATGACATGGATATGTACTTAGACGAGTAATAAATTCTTTATTTAGAGTGAAACTATTATAAATATACACGAAAAAGAAAACTGAAAAGATTTGATTATTAATAATAAAATGGATAAAATTTATTAAAGTATAGATGATGATAAAGTAGGGGATGCAACTCAATGACATAAAAGGATTCTAGTCAATACCATCTAGTGGGGATAAAGTTTGGTGGTTGTTTGTAGTTTGTAGTTATAGGTTTAATCATGCACAAGGTAGTTCAATGAGAACATGCAGAAATAAACTCCACCTAAATTGATTGAGTCTAGTCGGCTTATTATTGTGGAGTGGTAGTGGCGGCAGCGACAACGACGGCTTGCAGCGACAGTAGTGATGGCGACAACGGCGTGCGAGGAATTTGCGGCAGCTCTAGTGGCGATGGCGGCAACATGATTTGTGGTTAAGAAAAAAGATGGGGTTGACAAAGATATGGGTTAGGGAGAATTAGAAAGAGGTTAGGGCAGATGGGAAAGACAAAGTCACAGGAGAGGAAGGAAAAAATTCGGGTCGTTGCTTTTTAATCACACTGTTGTGAAAAGATCCAAGAAGTTTTAAAATTTACAACTACACCCTTAGTAATTTTTTTGTTTATGGATATAACATAGTCAATTGGTATATAATCATCAACTCAAAGCTCTATGTTTTTCACCTCTCCTGTCCTTGAATTTTGAATGGACATAGAATTGCTAGATAAACCTTATTGATAGCTCAATGATTGGATGAGTTTACTTACTGACAATACATTCATAGGAAACTCAAGGTATATAAAAGGAAGAAGGAAAAATGGATAAATAATAACACTAATCAATGCCTCAAATGGATGAGAAGGCCCTATTGGCAATCTTACCATTAGTAAGGCAAGAGGTTAGAAAATGAAGTAATACTAGAAGCTTTTGAATTTAGTATGGGTATACGTCAAGCAAGTATTATGCCATGATGAGACATTTGTTGTAGCATGGAATTGAAGGAAATTGGAGTGTATTCCTAAGCAGAGATAATGTTAGAGCTAGGACTAGATTGTTTATTGGCAGGGTGTTCATCCTATGAAGTTAGTCCAGATTGAGCCATATGAGTGTTATATGAGGTATAGCCAATTGGAATTGCATGGAAAGTGCAAAACATATCCTTCATATCTCTAAGCTTCTCATATTAGGTGAATTGGAGTCTGCCTACCTCCTCCATTGCTTGTGTCTTTTGTTACGATCTTCGCCACCTCCATGAAACCCTCCTCACTGTGGCTGAAGTAAAATAGTAGGCCGATCTGACACAGGCATAATGGGTGGAATAGATCTGGTAGAAGTTTGCAACATCCTCATGTAGGCATCATGCAAGGAATGATGTGCCATTAAGAATTGTCGTTTTATGAAGTGATGGTGAAGTAGATGAAGAGTTCGACATTTTGAAATGAAGGCATCTCATACATTTTAAAGAAGAGAACATCACTTAACAACGAGAACCATTGTTGGTGAAACTAGAGTGCTGTTTTATTGACCACGAATGCGAAAGAGAGCCTTGTTCTAGGTTGGAATTGATTGTAGGGATGTTTTGCATAACTTGTATTACTACATCAAACATTGGTCCAGAACCAAACTGCATCTGCTATATTTGTTGTAATGTTGTGGTTGTATCTTGCAGATAAGAAGCCTAGTATCACCTACAAAATTGCATTTGATTCTAAGCAAAAATCTAGATAAGTTTGCTGAACTTATTGTTGTGTTGCACTTTTGGTTTCTGTGAGAAGTAGTATGGCTGGGTCCATAGACAGAAACAGAACTCGTAGTATACAGTATATATTGTAATGAATTTGTGGCAAGATTTCATAAATTCCTGTTCTGCATAAGAAAACTAAGACAGATTAAGAAACATTATAAAGAGAAGACTGGAATGTAAAACGGTGATTAATTCACTTAGTAGGGTAATAATAAAAATGCTTATGATTGATCAGGTATTTGTCCTTTGGTGAAGTTGTCTGATGTAAAAATTTGAAGTGGCTTATGCGCTGGAATCAATTCTTTTTGGGACTGTGTATTGTTTAATTTCTTTTCTAATTTTTCTTTTCCCCTTTGGCATAGTAGTCAGCTATTTAGATGAACCACTGTTCGCTCCCATTCATAATGCTGCTGGCACTAAATCAAAATTGACAAATTTATTTACCACACTCAAAAAATTCTTCATCACACTGTATTGTAGTTTAATATGTATATGTGAGACATTGAATTAAGTTAATGATAACATAGCTTGTTTGCTTCTTGTTGTAATTGCATACATCAGACCAGATGTAAACTGTATTTTGTTGATTTCTTAGCTTTTCATATTTTGGTGATGGCTTTATTCAGAAGTAGAAAATATTGCATTAAATTGCACCCCTTATTTCTATTTTCCTTGTAAATTATTTTTCTTCAGTCGATAGTGAGTGAACCAAGAAAGCTTAATGAGCTAGGCTGCATATTACAAGTTGCTATTGAGGCAGCTGCACAAGAGATAATTAATCTGACAGAGAAATTAAATGAGTGGGACAGTAAAGTGGGTGATGGTGATTGTGGGAGCACTGTGAGTAAACTTGATGATATCACTGATTTTCATTTTAGTAAAAGTTTGTTTTATATGTTTAAGAAATACTGTGTTTACATCTACAGATGTACAGGGGTGCTACAACTATTCTTGAAGACATTAAATGGTATGCATTCTTTCTAGTGCTATAGGCTGTAGAAAACATATCTTGGTTATGTGAAGCAAGTGAAGGATCAAAAGCCAACTAGGCATCTCCTTTTTGGATTCCTTTAGTGCACCTACTTTTAGTGTTTTTTTTTCTCACTATTTTAGGCTGGATTAGGCACATTCAATTTTCAATAAAATGTTCAAATAAACATCAACTTTTCTTTTCCAGAAAATTATGTTGTGTTTATCTTGCAGAAGGTTAATGGAAAGATTGATTTCAGATACTAAAGATCACAATATTAGATAGTTTAAAAATCCTTATTTTCACAGGAAAAATTGTTCCAAGTTTAGTCAAGCATAGTTGACATCTTGTATGCATACCAATTTACTGCCAAATTTGATTGATTTGAAGTTTCTTTTGACCATCATTTCTCTTCAAGTGTCAATAGTTGAATATATGATGATTTAAAATTATATTTGCATGATGAAGTGTCATAGAGACACAATTCAAGTGTCCTTTCTGCATGCCACCATTCATTTTCTAATTCTAGTTTACTTCACAGCTATCCACTGAATGATGCTGCAGAAACAGTAAACGAGATCGGAGCCTCGCTTAGAAGGGTTATGGGCGGAACTAGTGGAATCCTGTAGTATATCATTACTCTTTATCAAAAATTGTTTCCCTTTTTTACATGTTCGTTTTCCTGTATTCCATTGTTAGCATATGGATGCGTTTTACATTATATTATTTGTTGTGTACTAAACAGGTATGATATATTCTGCAAGGCTGCATATGCAAGCTTGAAACAAAACCAAGTTATTTCATCGAGACAATGTAAGAAAAGTTTTTGTGGCTCATAGGGTTTCTTTGCTGCGTTAGTAATTGTAACAGAGTGATGCACTGATCAGGGGCTACTGCTCTGGAGGCATCTGTAGCAGCTGTCAGTAAATATGGTGGTGCAGTTGCTGGATATCGGACTATGTTGGATGCACTAATTCCAGCATCTGAAGTTCTAAGAGAGGTAAATTAAGGCGCATGTTTTCCTTTGATATGTCCTTTATGACAAAGATTTATTTTAATATTTCTTATGGTCAGAGATTGGATGCTGGAGATGATCCTTTAAAAGCCCTTCTGTTATCTTCTGAAGCAGCAGTGACTGGGGCTGAGTCTACGAAGAATATGCGTGCCCTGGTATAATACTCTGCAGCTGATGTTGTGTTATGCATTATGCGACAAAAAAGCATCTTAAGCAGTTGCATTTGATGGTGCTGGAGTAATTAATTATATCATGTGTGATTAGTCCCACTTGAGTATTTAATTATAGGGAATATATGTAGAAATTTTATTGCAATAATATAATATTTTATCCCTCGTAATTTGGCATTAGAGTCAACTCTACTATTTTCAATATCATGTTCTTGCACCTTGTTACCCCCCAAGTCTTTCTAAAGCGGTCCAATAAGCCCCTTAAGGATGCACTTCAACTAGCCTAGGGCTCAATTAGAACTAGCAATTTTCCAAAAGAAAATAGGAAGATCTACTAAAAAAAAAGACAGGTAATAATAGTTGAGAAAATTGAGATATTTGAAGCATTTATTTCCATAATCTTCAAGCTACTTTCCTATCTTTCTCAAATTAAGATATCACTATTTAGCTCCATTTATCACTATTTGACATTCATTTAGCTTAACTTGATATCTTAACTTGAGAAGGATATTTCAATATACTTGTATCATTTATTGCAACTTAACATCCATTTAGTTGTGATACACTAGTTAAAAGCCTTTGTTGTACTAGGTCCTCATGCTGGAGTGGAGTTGATATTTAGTACTTACAATGGTAGCTCTTTCATAGGTTACACACGTTTTGTTGCCTGTATAGTTCAATGCATGCATGTCTATATACTTGTACTCTGCTCCAACCTGATAAAAGATGTACCAACACGCAGGCTGGTCGATCTTCTTATATTGCTCCTGATCTACTATCTTCTGTTCCTGATCCTGGAGCAATGGCAGCAGCAACATGGTATCGAGCTGTTGCTCAAGCTGTTGAGAGCAAATTTCATCCATCAAAAAATTAATATCTTTTGGTATACCATATGAACTACAGTTTCACACCGCAGCGGCAATTGTTCACATTTTGATGACTTTGCTCATTTGTTTTCCGCTTGTGCTAGCATGAGCTGAGAAAACTACTATACTTGTCCCTTTGTCATATTCTGCTGTATTGTAAGAACCTTGAATAAAGGAATAGTTTACTAGTTTTTTACCCCCCAATATAATGTTGTAATCTAACATTGAGAAAAAGATTCCTTTCAGCAATTTTATTCTGTTTTTTTTAAAAAAAAAATTAGCGTTGTTGCTCCATGGTGTATGGACTGAGTCATCGAACGTAAATAATGAAGGGGGAAAAAGTTCATAGTTTAGAATATGTTAAAGAATGAGTGAATTATTGGGTGGGCAGAGATCTTCATCTCCTTGTGGGTGAGCCTGTTGACTATGCGGTGATTCAGCAGGTGATCTAGGTCACGACTTGACAACTCTTTGGTGGCCAAAATATCTTTTCGGTAGTCAACTCTGATATAAGCCGGTGGAGTAATAATATGGTCGGCATTAGAATGAGGTGAGAGTTTGGATCTCTCTTTCTGAGATGATATTGTCCCATTTAAGTTGGGTTAGTTGTTTCTTAAAATGCAATAGTGTTCTTTCTAAAGCTGGAACATTTTAAAATTTGGAATTCAGTGATTTTTTAAAGCTAAATTGAATGAAAAATAAACTTAAATAGATAAAATATTTGTAGAGTTCAAAAGGCATTTGAATAAGAAAAGGTTTTATTTTTTCTGAAAGGAGTTGCTTCAAGAGGATACACGAAATAAGTGTTTTGTGTAGTTGCTTTGTGGCTATAAAAACATGTGTGGTCACATATATTGCCACATTGACTTTATGAGTTCAGTGTAGTTGTACTTATTTTCTAATTGGTAAAATTAGATCAAGGTGTTTTAATTTTTAAGCAATGTACTTAAGTGGTTAAGTTAGGTTCATATATCATGATTGAATATTAGATATCGGATAAAGTGTAACGACCCGCCTCATACTGACTAGGCTGTGAGGCCGGACCGTTACGTTATGCTGTGCTAAACTACTATTGCGGAAATCTGGATTGATTAAAATTTTACTAAACTGATTACTGTAAACTCTGATCTTAATATTCTAGGTGTACCTAGGAGTTGTACACATGCTAGGGAAGACAATCTATGCCTCTCGGATGTCCTACTCGCTATAATCAGGCACTTCAATCGATCCGTGGATCGATTGGGGCTGTCGGATCGATCCAGTAATCGATCCAGCTTGATACTGGCACGGAGGGAAACTCTGGATCGGTCGGCTGACCGATCCATAGGCTACAACGCTTCTGTATGCGGCTGGATCGGTCTACCGACCGATCCAGGAGCACCCTAATCGGTCGGCTTGACCGATCCAGTGGCTCACTGATCGGTCGGCTGACCGATCAGTGAGCTTCTGTGCTCGCTGTTCGCATATGGATCGGTCGGCTGACCGATCCATAACAGAGGCCAACTCTCTGTTCGCGACTGGATTGGTCAGCTGACCGATCCAGTGGCACAACCCATCTCTGATCGGTCTGTAAACCGATCTGGGTTTCTGATTTCGAATCAGCACCCCTGATTTCAGCACTTGTGCGTGCCAAAATCTCACATTTCACTCATGCTATACACAGAACATACCCTAATAACATAAAGCTAGCATTCTAAACTTGAAATAAAACAGGGTTTACTAGTTCGTGGCATTTAACAAATTAAAAGTGCATGGAAATAGAAATACTGAGAGTTCAATTGTTGGAATTTGCTAAATCCCCTAAGAATCTTTTATTCCAAGTTCCTGTCACACACATCATCTCTGCATTGCCCTCCAGCTTCCTCTGCTAGTCTATCTTTCCTTTACCTTTATCTGCAGTATAAGGAAAGTAGAATCTATAAGCTTAAAGCTTAGTAAGAAACCATCTACCTCACTAAAACATGCAACGATGCAAATATGCTTTTAAAGAATGCTATTTGAAAACATGTACTGGCATGACATACTATGATTGCAAGCATAAACTGAAATAACTGAACATGTAAGCTGAAACATGGCATAGCAAGCCAATCACATAGAACAATAATAGAGAACTAAGCTAACTGGAGCTAACCTGAAGCTGAAATCAAACTCAACTAACATAACTAATTCTATGAGTTTTGAAAACTAATAGCATAGTAGATCAAAATAATAATCATGTGCTGTTGGGCCCGACAACTGTACTTACTGTGCGCGCATTCCTAACTAAACCCGAGTTTGCAAGTCCCGAATTTAGTAGGGTTTACTAGGTTATCTGAACCTAAGGACGACTGTGGGAGTCCAACCCAATGAATATCTAATCCGGTACAGCGCCAACTGAAAAGTAAAATACTGAGTATAGCTAAACTGTTCTAAATTGCTGTTTCTAGGATATCTGAACCTAGAGCTAGGTTGTCTGAACCCAGAGGCGACTGTGGGAGCCCACCCATTGGACCGTAGTCTCATATAAGCTAGAATAAACTGATTTACTGATTTAGATGCTTCTAATGCATTCAACTGAGCTGTTAAAATGCCTAATTTACATTTTTACTTAACTAGCTATTTTATCGAACACCTAGTGTGCTTTAACTCCCCTCTCCATTAGGGAGACTACCTTCAGGCACCCAACAACATCTAAACCTCCAACTGAAGGGGGAAAGACGTGTCCAGCCCATCTAAAGGTACTCACTAAATCCCTAAACCTGCGAGGAGGGTTGAATGCACCCTATATGTCGAAAAATCTGCATATAACTAAACTAATGCATAGAAAACCAAACGGAAGCTACTTATACTGCAGGTGAGGGGTTTCTTACCTCCTATTCGTAATTTCTTACGATTCTAATCGCTAGGTTTCCGGAGGAGACGATCCTTTCGACGATCTTCTCGCGTCTAAGCGTTCCTCTCACGGAGGGGAGCGTCCTCGTGTCGAAGTCGTCGCCGGAAAGTACCCTTGGGACCCTAGGGATGAAACCCTAAGTGTGCTGGTGGTTGGCGCCGAGAGAAGGAAGAGAGAAAGGGTTCGGCGTGAGGCTAGGGTGAGGAGAAGAGATCACGTTAAAACCCAAAATAACTCTTCACCTAATTATTTTTCTCTATTTATATTAAGTGGGTAATTTCAGCCCAACTCTAATATAAATTTAATTGCCTCCCTTTCCTTTCAGCACGGCCCTGCTGGGTTCAACTGGTTACTAGCATTATCCCTAAGCCATAGGTCTCGGGTTCAATCCCCGCTTAGGCCGTTTTCGTTTTCTATTTATTTTTGCTACTTCTGCTACTCTAAAAATTCTGGAAAAATATCTAAAAATTCCAGAATAATTGTAGAATATTTCTAAAATAGTTTTGAGAATTTTTGGGCATTACAATCCCCCATACCTTATAAAAAGTTCGTCCTCGAACTTAGAACAATTCTGGGTACTTCTGTCTCATGCTGGCTTCTGTCTCCCAAGTTGCCTCTTCTGCTGTGTGACTATGCCAAATAACTTTGACTAATGGTACTTCCTTGTTCCGTAATTTCTTAACTGCTCGGTATATTATCTGAATAGGCCGACTGTCATAGCTCGCGGATCTGTACCGACTGGGGCTCAATCACCTGGGTGGCATCTGGGGTATGCTTCTTCAGCATAGAGACATGAAATACGTTGTGGACAGCTGACATTTCCTGGGGTAGCTCTAGCTCATATGCTACCTTGCCCACTCTTCTGCTGATAAGGTATGGTCCCACATATCTGGGACTTAGCTTGCCCTTCTTCCCAAAACGCATTACTCCCTTCATGGGAGCTACTCTGAGGAATACTGAATCCCCAACTGAAAACTCTAAAGGTCTTTTCTGGCGGCTCTGAGCTGTCTCTATCCTCTGGCGGATCTGCTGTATAGCTGCTGTGGTATCTGCTACTAGATCTGTCTGAAGCTCTAGTTCTTTCTGTTCACCACTCTCATACCAGCAGATTGGAGATCTACATCTCCGCCCATAGAGAGCCTCGTAAGGTGCCATACCGATAGTGGCCTGATAGGTGTTGTTGTATGCAAATTCTGCTAGACTCAGATATTTGCACCAACTTCCTTTGAAATCTAGGGCACATGCTCGGAGCATATCTTCGAGTACCTGATTTACTCGCTCCGTCTGACCATCTGTCTGAGGATGGAAAGCTGTGCTAAATTTTAACTTCGTGCCCAAGGCTGTCTGTACACACTCCCAGAAGTGTGATGTGAACCTACTGTCTCTGTCTGAAATAATGGTCCATGGGACTCCATGCAGCCTGACGATCTCCTTGAGATACAACTGAGCTAGTTGCTCCATGGAATAGGATATTCTGATAGCTAAGAAGTGGGCTGATTTAGTCAATCTGTCGACTATTACCCAGATGGTATCAAAACCATTCGTGGTTCTGGGTAATCCCACTATAAAATCCATAGAAATGTCTTCCCACTTCCATTCTGGTATCTGTATGGGCTGCAAAACTCCTCCTGGTCTCTGATGTTCTGCCTTAACCCTCTGACAGGTTAGGCAGGTGCTGACATATCGAGCGATGTCTCTCTTCATCTCATGCCACCAAAAACGTTTCTTCAAGTCCTGGTACATTTTGGTGGAGCCAGGATGCATCGCATAGGGAGTCTTGTGAGCCTCGTCTAGGATTTTCCTCTGTAGTTCCTCCTGATCTGGAACACATAGCCTGTCACCGAAGTACAACACCCCGCTATCTGATATTCTGAACTCTCCACCTTCTGATTCTGCTAAACCTTGCTTGATTCTTTGAATTTCAGGATCCTGCTCCTGAGCTGTCTGGATGTCACCAAGCAAGGTAGACTCTAATGTCATAGTAGAGAGCTGTCCGACTATGAGTTCGAGACCGAAATCTGAGATCTCCTTCTGTAGGGGCGGTGACATGGCTGCTAAAGATAATAGGGTAGCGCTGGACTTTCTGCTGAGGGCATCTGCTACCCTATTTGCTTTTCCTGGGTGGTAGAGGATGTCTATGTCGTAATCTTTGACTAGCTCTAGCCATCTGCGCTGTCGCATATTGAGATCCTTCTGAGTGAAGAAGTACTTCAGACTCTGATGATCTGTATACACTCTGCACTGAGCTCTATACAAGTAATATCTCCAAATTTTTAGAGCGAACACCACTGCTGCAAGCTCAAGGTCATGAGTAGGGTAATTCTTCTCATAGTCCTTGAGTTGTTTAGAGGCATAGGCTATCACCTTGCCATTTTACATCAGTACTGCTCCTAATCCCAATTTGGAGGCATCACTGTAAATGTCGAAACTGTCTGTATTTTCTGGTAAAGCTAGAATAGGAGCACTGGTCAATCTCCTTTTGAGCTCGCTGAAGCTGTGCTCACAGTCCTCTGTCCACTGAAACTTCCTGTTATTTCTGGTAAGAGCTGTCAGTGGGGAGACTATCCTGGAGAAGTCCTCTACAAATTTTCTGTAATAGCCTGCTAATCCCAGCAAGCTTCTGATCTCACTGGCGTTCTTGGGTCTTTTCCAGTTGCTCACAGCTTCTATCTTACTGGGGTCTACCATGATACCATCCATTGAGATGATATGACCCAGGAAGGACACCTGATCTAACCAAAATTCACATTTTGTGAACTTGGCGTACAACTGATTCTGCTGAAGGGTCTGCAATACTGTTTTCAGGTGCTCTGAGTGTTCTTCCTGAGTTCTGGAATAGATAAGAATGTCGTCGATGAACACGATAACAAACTTATCTAAGTATTCTCTGAATACCCTATTCATGAGGTCCATGAAAGTAGCTGGAGCATTTGTCACGCCAAAGGGCATGACTACGAACTCATAATGTCCGTATCTGGTCCTGAATACTGTCTTGGGTATATCCCCTTCTTTAACTTTCACCTGATGATAACCTGATCTGAGGTCTATTTTAGAGAACACTGCTGCTCCCTTTAACTGATCGAACAGGTCATCAATTCTGGGAAGAGGATACCTGTTCTTGATGGTAACTTGGTTTAACGCTCTGTAATCTATACACAGGCGCATGCTCCCGTCCTTCTTCTTCACGAACAATACTGGCGCTCCCCATGGTGAGTGACTAGGGCGTATGAAGCCTTTGTCAAGTAGCTCCTGTAATTGCTCATGAAGTTCCTTCAGTTCTGCTGGAGCCATGCGGTAGGGTGCTTTGGAAATAGGGTTTGTACCGGGAATGAGCTCTATCTCAAATTCGATCTCCCTATCTGGTGCTAATCCTGGTAACTCTTCAGGGAAGACTGTTGGGTAGTCACATACGACTCGGACCTCTGCTAGCTGTTGGTCCTTGTCCTGACTGGTACTGACTACGTGTGCTAAAAATCCCGTACACCCTGAATCCATTAATCTCTGTGCCTTCATAGCTGAGAGAAACCTCTTGGCCTTTCTTTTGGGTTCTCCGACGAACTCGAACTGTGCTTCTGCTTCAGGTTGGAATATGACTTTCTGCTTACGTCACTCAATGGAAGCACCGTATCTGATCAAGAAGTCCATTCCAAAAATGACATCGTAGTCAGTCATATCTAGCACGATCAGATCATAGAAGAGTTCTCTGTCTGCTATAATGACTGGCACTGCTCTGAGCCAGTGCGTGGATGCCATAATTTCTCCTGAAGGCAGTGTCGTCAGAAACTGACTACTGAGTACCTCTGGAGGTATTGCTAACTTCTCGGCAAATGCCCTGGATATATATGAATGGGTTGCCCCAGTATCGAATAAGACAGTTGTACTTTGCTGTAAAATACTAATCTGACCTGTAACAACTGTCGAGGCATTTGCTACGTCCTCTCTGGTGAGTGAGTAGATCCTCGAATTGGTCATAGCTGGAGGGGCTTCTAATCTGCCCTGGCTGATGTGTGGACCATCTAAAGCGGCATGCATCTGATGTAACTGAGCTGGCTGGCCTCCGTACTGAATCGGCTGTGGTGCAGGAAAGCTAGTCTTGTTCGGGCACTGCTTAGCCATATGCCCTTCCTGTCCACATTCAAAGCATCCTCGTGTGCCCTTACGACAAACTCCAGGATGGAATTTCCCACAAGTATCACACTTTAGATAACTGGGTTGCTTGCTGGCTGGTCCTCCTTTTGGGTAACTTCCTGGTTTGCGCTTGTTGCTGGAGTTCCCTTTCCAGTTAGAGCCATGAGAGCTGTGGCCCTGCTGCTTCTGGGTACCTGAGCCTCCTTGACCCTTAGGTTCTGAGAGGATTTGCTTCTGCTGCTTGATACTATTCTGGTAGTGCTCAGTGGTCAAGGCGCTGCTGACTAGTTCTTCGGTGGTTTGCGGCCTGTGGATGCCGCTAGCCATGTTCATTGCTATTCCCGGCCTCAGCATCTTGAGCATCAACCGGACTCGTTCTTTTTCTGTGCTGACTAGTTCTGGGCATAGACGAGCCAACCTGTTGAATTTCTTCACGGCTTCCTCCACTGAAAGGTTGCCCTGACGAAACTCTGTGAACTCGTCGTAGTGGCGGTTCGTAACTCGCATGTGAAAGAATTCCTCAAAGAACTTCTTCTCGAAGTCAGCCCACAACATCTGGTTCACTGGGCGCTTCGCTCTGATTCTCTCCCACCACATGCGTGCATCCCCTGTCAGGCAGAAGGAGGCACACTTCACCTTCTCGTGTTCTGGCCAGTCCAGAAGCTCCATCGTACTCTCCAGTGTTTTGAACCAGGCTTGTGCATCCCATGGTTCACTAGTGCCTGAGAAGTTCTCTGGCTTGACTCTCTGCCACTGGATCAGATAGGCTTCTCTCCTTGTCTCTGTTGCTGGGGCTACTGGTACTGTAGGCTGGACTGGTGGAACGCCCTGAGGGTGGCTATCTCCTGTTGCTGTTCAGCTAGCTGCTGCTGTAACTAAGCCACTAACGCTGTAAGGTCTGGGGGAGGCACTGAACTACCTGCCTCATGCTGGGGCTCAGTAGCTGGTGTCCTTCTAGCTGGGCGTCCTCGTGCCATCTCTAAAGACATGAAGGACAGGACATGCATAACTAACACAATTATAATTGTATAACTATTGCTATCATGTTATATACTATCACATACTAACATGCATCAATTATTTATAAACATGAGCTATAACAAGAAAGCAAGAAACATAAATAAAGCAGAGGTATTCTTACTTGGAAGCTGCAGGTTCAATGCTGATGTGTGTGTAGGAAGTATGGAACACTGCTCTGATACCACTCTGTAACGACCCGCCTCCTACTGACTAGGCTGCGAGGCCGGACCGTTACGTTATGCTGTGCTAAACTACTATTGCGGAAATTTGGATTGATTAAAATTTTGCTAAACTGATTACTGTAAACTCTGATCTTAATATTCTAGGTGTACCTAGGAGTTGTACACATGCTAGGGAAGACAATCTATGCCTCTCGGATGTCCTACTCGCTATAATCCGACAGCCCCAATCGATCCACGGATCTATTGAAGTGCCTGATTATAGCGAGTAGGACATCCGAGAGGCATAGATTGTCTTCCCTAGCATGTGTACAACTCCTAGGTACACCTAGAATATTAAGATCAGAGTTTACAGTAATCAGTTTAGCAAAATTTTAATCAATCCAGATTTCCGCAATAGTAGTTTAGCACAGCATAACGTAACGGTCCGGCCTCGCAGCCTAGTCAATAGGAGGCGGGTCGTTACATAAAGTTGGTGTCTGGTTGGTAGATTTAAGAATGAGGGAATGGAATGATAGCAAAAGATAGTATTTGGATTATGAGTTTGAGAATGATTTATGGATTTATGGGAATCAGCCAAACTCATATGACTAGGTGAATTTCATTTTTATTTTCATTCTTATTCCACCTTACTATTAAGCTTATACCCATAGTCATTTCAGTCATTTAACCAAATGTCACCTAAGTGAGTTAGGGTTGATTGGACTCTCGGTGTGGTATTAGATGAAATATGATAAGTCATGATTGATTAGATGTTTGATAAGTGAAGAAAGTCTCAATAGATTAAGATTAATTGGATGTTTAACAAGTTGATATGTGGACCTTAGGCTAGATAAGTGGAAGGTCTGACGGATCATGACATGGAAGTTCTGGTGAATCATGGTGGACCTAAGGCAGGATAAGTGAAAATCTTAACAAGTCAAAATGAATTAAGGTTAGACAAGTAGAAGTCTTAATAAATCATGGTGAATTTAAAATTGGGCAAGTGAAAGTTTTGATAAGTAAGGTTGATTGTTACCATATAGATGATACCAAATAGATAATGAAGTTCCAAAGATAAGGCTGCTTGACATGTCAAAATAATGGAGGTATGCCCTTTTAGCAAGTGGAAGTCCTGGAAACTAGGCCTCTTATCAAATGGGCACCCTAATTGATCAATATTAACTAATATTAGGCATAGAGGTAGTCCCAAAGACAAGATCTCTTGGCCAGAGAAGTCTCAAATGTTAGGCCTCCAATATTGGAATTATTATTTCTTGTTGGAATTGTTATTATTTTTCTTGTAACTTCTTATTCATTATAATCTTAATTGCAAAAGATTTCTTTACCTCTAGACGGTATTCGAGAAGTGAAAAAGCTAGAGGAATTCTAGGAATGGATCAATGACAAGTTAGGTTGCTTTATCTGTAGAAATTATTCGAGAAGAAGAAAAAATAGAGAGATTATATCGGTGACTCACTGACAAGTCATAAATGATGAAGTAGGAATTGAGGATTCTGAACCACGTCAAGGCTAAGTGTTGCTCTTGTTTTTTTTTTTATTCGATTCATTTCCATTACATACTCTATTGTAGACACAAACAAATGATAATTAAGAAATCACGCCTTAGTCTCACTATCAATTCAACCGTTAGTATGAGAGTAAGTCTCTCTAGGCTTAATCATCAATGGAGCAAAGAGCTAGAGAAGCACAGTATTAATCAGGATTCGATATCATTATATCATGGATTTGGAGATGGACGTTGTTATGACATCCACGTTGTATTATATTTTTAGTAGGAGATTTTACCTATAAGAGGTAAGGATGAAGTATTTGATAATGATGGACATCACAAATTAGTTCGCATAAGGAAGGTTTCAAAGTTCCAAAGGATAAGAAAGAAAGAATTCTCAAGAGAGAAAAGTGGGCCAAGAAGAAAGTTAAAAAATTTGAGACAAATAATAAGCTAGCCAAACATTTGCTTTTTGGTTAGTGTTCTATAATATTTTATATAGGATTAGTGAGCATAAAGATGCTCATAAATTGTGGAGTAAGTTAAGCAGATTCCATGAGTCTCTCATTAGCACAAGTGTTGGAAGAATCTAAAATAGAAGCTAGTTTGCTTATGGACAAGAGAAAATAGAGGATGAGAGGTGTTTGACCATTTGAGGATGAGAGGAATCAACCTCAAAAGTGGAAGTTGATGAAGCTTCTACATAATCATGCGATTTCAATGAGGAAATACTATTGTACACTAGATCAACAAGAAGTCTCAAATTTAACATTCAAAGTCAAGGTCAATGAGCCTTCCACCTAATCTAGACATGTTGAAGAAGAAAGTCCATTTCTTCGAGCATTGAGAACCTAACACCTAAAGGTATTACCTGAATTGAATAACAAGGATCATATCATGCTTATGCTTTGAGTGTAGAAAAATGGACACTACAAGAACAGATATCCTAATATGATGGGAAAGGTTCAAATGATATCCTAAGGGTAGAGTTAAGTGTTGGACTCCGTGGTGTTTTAATGTGATCAACCAAGTTGGTTAGTGTCACGCCCCGGAGGAGTCCTTTGTTAGGATCGATGATCGCGGCTAGAGAGGGGGGGGGTGTGAATAGCCGCCCAAAATTCTCGTTTCTTTCTACAAACTAGGGTTAGCGCAGCGGAAATAAAAACAAGAAACGAAACTAGAAAGGAGAGGAAAATCAAACCTAACACGATGATGTAACGAGGTTCGGAGATAAACTCCTACTCCTCGGCGTGTCCGTAAGGTGGACGAAGCCTATCAATCCGTCGGTGGATGAGACCCCGGAAAACCGGCTAATAACAACTCCTTCTGGGTGGAGAAACCTTGCCACAATAACTTGCAACAACAAGATAGAAATACAGCAAGAAATACAAACAATATGAATGTAAAACACCTTGCTTGCCTTCGACTGGTTTCCGTTGACGAAGCAGCAACTTCACGGAAGAACAGCAGAAGCGAGCTCAGCAAAGCTCAGATCACAGCAGTGAAGAAGAAGAAGCAGTAGCTTCGAACCAGAAGAAGAAGAAGAAGTTGAAGTTGTAGACGCCTAGAAGCCCTCGATCTCCTTTTATAACCTGCACTGCAAAGAGGACATCGAAGAAGACGGAGATAGCTGTTGTCACTCACAACGGATAGTTCTGGACCGATCAGGCTCTATCCTGATCGGTCCACAGAGCTCCTGATCGGTCATGGGGACCGATCAAGCTAAGCCTGGACCTTTCTGTGCTTAAGGTCTGGACCGATCAGGCATGCTCCTGATCGGTCCAGCTTCATCCTGATCGGTCCTGGGGACCGATCAGATCTTTCTCTGATCGGTCCAGGGACCGATCCCCTTCCTTTTCTCCCGAGCTTGTTGCCTTCTGATCGTTGTTTCCTGATCGGTCTGCAGACCGATCAGATAACACTCAGTAGGCTACTGTTTGGTTACTGATCGGTCACCAGACCGATCCAGATACCCAGTGTATCACTGGATCGATCCACTGATCGATCCAGAGCTTGGTTTTTGCCCAAACCAAGTCCCAAGCCTTCCAAACCAATATCCGGTCAACCTTGAAATATTGGTATCTCATGCTTAGCATCTGGTCACTCCCTTGACCTGCTAAGACTCCCTACCAAGTGTCCGGTCAATCCCTTTGATCCACTTGGTCTTTCCAACACCAGATGTCCGATCATCCTTGATCCATCTGGATTTTTCCCTTACTCGACTTCACTCACCAGGACTTTCACCTAGCTTCACTCACTAGGACTTTTACCTGGCTTCACTCACCAGGGTTTTCCATCTGCCCGGCTTCACTCACCAGGACTTCCAAACTGCCTAGCTTCACTCACTAGGTCTTTCCCCTGCCTGGCTTCACTCACCAGGTCTTTCTCCAACTGCTTGGCTTCACTCACCAGGACTTTCACTTTCACCTAGCTTCACTCACTAGGATTTTCTATCTGCCTTCCTGGTCTAGAGAACGAGCTACCGAGCCCTCTCTGACCTAGTCCGGAGAACGAGCTACCGAGCCCTCTCCGACTTCGTCCGGTCCAGAGAACGAGCTACCAAGCCCTCTCTGACCTAGTCCGGAGAACGAGCTACCGAGCCCTCTCCGACTTCCACATCCGGTCCAGAGAATGAGCTACCGAGACCTCTCTGACCTAGTCTGGAGAATGAGCTGCCGAGCCCTCTCCGACTTCCACATGCCAAGCTTCCATACTTGGACTTCTCCGTGCCAAGTCCCTGCTTGGACTTTTCCCATGCCAAGCTCCCTGCTTGGACCTTTCCGTGCTAAGTCTCCATACTTGGACTTTTCCCGTGCCAAGCTCCCTGCTTGGACTTTTCCGTGCTAAGTCTCCATACTTGGACTTTTCTCGTGCCAAGCTCCCTGCTTGGACTTTTCCGTGCCAAGTCTCCATACTTGGACTTTTCCCGTGCCAAGCTCCCTGCTTGGACTTCTCGAAATAGATCAACTCAAGTCGGGTCAACCAGGTCAACCTTGACCAAGGGTTGCACCCACAATCTCCCATCAAAGTACAACTCTTCTGTTCTCGTCAAACATCAAAATACAACTCGAGTCAGGTTAACTCGAGTCGGGTCAACCAGGTCAACCTTGACCTAAGGTTGCACTAACAATCTCCCCCTTTTTGATGTTTGACAAAACCATAACCCAACTTAGGTTTTCTAATGTTCTTCCTTGAACATTCTCCCCAAACCTACACTCTCCCCCTTTTTGACACACATCAAAAAGAGTGAATCAAGGTCAAGAGTTTCTTCCTAATGAAAGTCCCATACTTTTCATTGAAACCCTTAATTTCCCCCTTGATACTAAGGTCAACAATTAACTTAGTGATAATCCCATATCACTCAAGTCCTTAGGAGTAAAAACTCTCCCTAAAAGTCAACTCCCCTTGACTAATAGGTAAAATTCCCCCTAAAGGTCAACTCCCCCTTGACCATTGCACCAACAATGTCTTGGAGAGTTTCAACCCTTTAGAAATCCAAAACACCAACTTCATTGCTGAAATTTCAGAAATTTCAGACAGCACAGTCGAAACTGGCACACCCTGATCGGTCACCAGACCGATCAGGTCTTCCTTGGATCGGTCACAGTGACCGATCCACAACTGCCTGGACCGATCAGACTCCCTTCTGATCGGTCCACAACCTCTGATATCAGTTTCTGAATTTCCTTCCGAAATTTAGAAACCCCTACAAAATTTCAGAAAATTTCAGAAATTATAAAACTTTGAGGATACATTTCTCATAACATATACTATCATGGAAAAATAGTTTTCTATGAAAATAACTTCCATTTTCAAATCTTGATACAAAGTTCAAAAGTCTTTGAAATAGCTCAAAGTTAACTCATCTTTGTATCACCTTGTTCAATGATAAATGCTATCACTAGAAAAGCTTCATCAAGGTTTTTCAAATCAATTTTAAAATGATTTTAAACCCTTTAATTTGGGACCACAATCTTAGGGCTAAATGTACATGACTTGTACACAAGCTTTCCCTATGATCCCCAATTAGAATTAGGCTCATCTAGGTACAAGAACTATGCACCTTGATCCTAACTCACAATCCTAATATCTCACACACATCTAAGGTGTATCAAACACATCCAAGTCAATTTTGATGTGAGATATGGGTTTAGGTTAGCTTAATCTAAGTTCTCATGCATTTTTCTAAATAACAATTTGATCTCCATATCAAATTGTGTTTTAGTCCTTAAATCAATTTCATTGATCATTAATGCACAAGATGATGACATGGCATATAATTGTATCATAAATGGAAACATGTGCCAATGTCATGATGTCATGGCATAAAGTATGAAACTTAAATAAAGCATGACATTTAACTAACCTAAGCATTATCATGACATTTTAAATGATCATAAAATAAATATGATGTCATGACATGACATATGGCAAACAATATATGGCAAATAGCACATAAAGGTATAGAAAATACCTAATTCTAGCCTTAGTTGCCATTTTTGATAATTTTGATCACTTTGCCATAGGTTTTATATTCCTTAGTGTAATAGACCTAGCATCTTATACCAAAGATTTTTAGATCACTATGTGCCAATTAGATTGACTCTAGACAACTCCTCAAATATGATTGGCACATCCTAATCACCTTAGGAATAACTTTTCATTTCATTTTCAAGGCTTGATTACACCTTGAAAAATCCTAAAGTTGCCACCTTTTGCCATGATTAGGTTAACTACCTATTCAAGTAAGGTTGACACACCCTAACTAATCTAGCGTGATGGAATCAAGCTCCTAGGAACCCAATACCTATTGGAGCTCATTGGGTTCACTAAGTATTCACTAGGGATGACTTCCCTAGCAACCCTTCTAATAACCCTCCTAGGCTTTGAAGCCTTGGTCATTTGGGACTCATCAAGATCAACTCTAGGGGTGACTCCCCTTGTGACCTTGGTGATGGTCTTCCTTGCCCTAGATTTTGTTCCATAATCTAATGGAACATTGTGATAAGTGGGTTTGACCACTTGGGACTTAGGTTTGTGACCCAAACCTTTCTTGTCCTTGGACATTGGTTTTTGACCCATAAACCCTAGAGATGACTTCTCCAAGTTCTTAAGAGCCTTTTCCAAAGTATCAAGTCTTGACCTCAAGACTTGATTCTCCTTCTCTAATACCTCAATTTTTAATTTTTCATTTTTCTTTGAGGTATTCCTAGGCATGTGTCTAGTTGTTTTGGGGTTTCTACCTAGATTTTCCTTAACCTTAGATGAATTAATCCTAGGGTTGACATTTCTAGTATTATCCTTATCTAGGTTAACATGTTTGGCTCCTAAGCTCATGTATTGGTTCCTAAAATTAACATGCTTATCATTATTAGCAATTGCAACAAAACTACTAGCATGTGTCTTATTGTAAGAGTGAGACTTAAATGTTACCTTAGGGTTTGCCTTCGCTCCCCTTATTGACGTGCTCGGTCTTTTGTCCTTGTGAGGTTGCCTCCCCCTCGGACATTGACTCCTATAGTGTCCCCTTCGCTTGCATTGGAAGCACACCACGTGCTCCTTGCCCTTGCGTGTTGGGACTCCGGCTTCCTTGACCTTTGGCGCCGGTGGAGTCTTTCTAACCCTCTTTGGACATTTACTCTTGTAATGTCCAAATTCCCTACACTCAAAGCACATTATGTGTAATTTGCTAGAAACTAAATGGCTTGAGTTACCTAGAGTTGAGGATGAATGTAGACTCTCTCCTTCATCCCTTCCGGAGGTAGATGATTCTTCTTCTTGCTCCAATCTTGAAGAAGTGCTCTCCTCCTCTTTTTCCTTAGATGTTGAGTAACCCTCAACTTCTAATTCGACACTTCCATGATGTGAGCTACTTGGCTCACTTGACTCCTCCTCATGGCTTGAATTTGAGCTCTCCTCATGGAACTTCGCCAAGTTGTTCCACAACTCCTTGGCATCGTTGTAACCACCTATCTCACACAAGACATCATTAGGTAATGAAAATTCCAGAATTTTCGTTACCTCGTCATTGATTCCGGATCGGTGGATTTGATCCTTCGTCCACTTTTTCTTCTCGATAGGTTTTCCTTCTTCATCCATTGGAGGAGCGAAACCTACTTGGACACAACTCCAATTCTCAAGATTAGTCATAAGAAAATATTTCATTCTTACCTTCCAAAACGCGAAGTCATCGCGATCGTAGAAGGGTGGAATCGTGATGTCTTCTCCAAGTCCATCCATTCTCTAGCTTGTGCTCCCCTGGGTGTTAATCCGTCGAAGAGCAACCTCGCTCTGATACCACTTGTTAGGATTGATGGTCGCGGCTAGAGAGGGGGGGGGTGTGAATAGCCGCCCCAAATTCTCGTTTCTTTCTACAAACTAGGGTTAGCGCAGCGGAAATAAAAACAAGAAACGAAAGTAGGAAGGAGAGGAAAATCAAACCTAACACGATGATGTAACGAGGTTCGGAGATAAACTCCTACTCCTCGGCGTGTCCGTAAGGTGGACGAAGCCTATCAATCCGTCGGTGGATGAGACCCCGGAAAACCGGCTAATAACAACTCCTTCTGGGTGGAAAAACCTTGCCACAATAACTTGCAACAACAAGATAGAAATATAGCAAGAAATACAAACAATATGAATGTAAAACACCTTGCTTGCCTTCGACTGGTTTCCGTTGACGAAGCAGCAACTTCACGGAAGAACAGCAGCAGCTGACCAGCCGGGGAAGCTCACACGAAGCTTCAAGCAGAAGCGAGCTTAGCAAAGCTCAGATCACAGCAGTGAAGAAGAAGAAGCAGTAGCTTCGAACCAGAAGAAGAAGAAGAAGTTGAAGTTGTAGACGCCTAGAAGCCCTCGATCTCCTTTTATAACCTGCACTGCAAAGAGGACATCGAAGAAGATGGAGATAGCCGTTGTCACTCACAACGGATAGTTCTGGACCGATCAGGCTCCATCCTGATCGGTCCACAGAGCTCCTGATCGGTCATGGGGACCGATCAGGCTAAGCCTGGACCTTTCTGTGCTTAAGGTCTGGACCGATCAGGCATGCTCCTGATCGGTCCGGCTTCATCCTGATCGGTCCTGGGGACCGATCAGATCTTTCTCTGATCGGTCCAGGGACCGATCCCCTTCCTTTTCTCCCGAGCTTGTTGCCTTCTGATCGTTGTTTCCTGATCGGTCTGCAGACCGATCAGATAACACTCAGTAGGCTACTGTTTGGTTACTGATCGGTCACCAGACCGATCCAGATACCCAGTGTATCACTGGATCGATCCACTGATCGATCCAGAGCTTGGCTTTTGCCCAAACCAAGTCCCAAGCCTTCCAAACCAATATCCGGTCAACCTTGACCTATTGGTATCTCATGCTTAGCATCTGGTCACTCCCTTGACCTGCTAAGACTTCCTACCAAGTGTCCGGTCAATCCCTTTGATCCACTTGGTCTTTCCAACACCAGATGTCCGATCATCCTTGATCCATCTGGATTTTTCCCTTATCCGGCTTCACTCACCAGGACTTTCACCTAGCTTCACTCACTAGGACTTTTACCTGGCTTCACTCACCAGGGTTTTCCATCTGCCTGGCTTCACTCACCAGGACTTCCAAACTGCCTAGCTTCACTCACTAGGTCTTTCCCCTGCCTGGCTTCACTCACCAGGTCTTTCTCCCGCCTGGCTTCACTCACCAGGACTTTCACTTTCACCTAGCTTCACTCACTAGGATTTTCTATCTGCCTTCCTGGTCTAGAGAACGAGCTACCGAGCCCTCTCTGACCTAGTCCGGAGAACGAGCTACTGAGCCCTCTCCGACTTCATCTGGTCCAGAGAACGAGCTACCAAGCCCTCTCTGACCTAGTCCGGAGAACGAGCTACCGAGCCCTCTCCGACTTCCACATCCTGTCCAGAGAACGAGCTACCGAGCCCTCTCTGACCTAGTCTGGAGAACGAGCTGTCGAGCCCTCTCCGACTTCCACATGCCAAGCTTCCATACTTGGACTTCTCCGTGCCAAGTCCCTGCTTGGACTTTTCCCATGCCAAGCTCCCTGCTTGGACCTTTCCGTGCCAAGTCTCCATACTTGGACTTTTCCCGTGCCAAGCTCCCTGCTTGGACTTTTCCGTGCCAAGTCTCCATACTTGGACTTTTCCCATGCCAAGCTCCCTGCTTGGACTTCTCGAAATAGATCAACTCAAGTCGGGTCAACCAGGTCAACCTTGACCAAGGGTTGCACCCACAATCTCCCATCAAAGTACAACTCTTCTGTTCTCGTCAAACATCAAAATACAACTCGAGTCAGGTCAACTCGAGTCGGGTCAACCAGGTCAACCTTGACCTAAGGTTGCACCAACATCCTTGTCCGAAGAAATTTCGGCGGCATCTCCCCTGTACGGCGGACAATCTGAAACTTTCTACATATCCATATACCTCAGCCACTTGCGGCTGGAATAATAACAGTAAATAAACAATCACCCACGCAGTTTAATAGTAGACAAACAGAGCAGTAATAAGATGACTCGAAAACAACCCTACTCCACTACACTCATAAAGCTCAAATCCGATTTTTCCTACTCCACTACACTCATAAAACACAAATCCGACAAACTCACCTCTTCTGCCGTCCAGGTAGGTATGTAGTAAAACATATCGAATAAAAATCCATCGACAGATACAATCCATATATTATCCAAGTATCAAAATAAACCAATTCTAAATATAGTCAAATAAGAAGAAAAAAACTAAAAGGTCAATAAATCCTCGTGGTCTGCAGGGGACCAGCAACTGGAACTCTCTCCTGACAGCATCAACCTGAAAAATAACAACAATGGAGGCGGGGTGAGTCCAACACTCAGCAGGTACAACTGATATGCAAAGTAGGGAAATAACATTTAGCACTAATCATGCGTACAACCTCCTGATATAAAAGGATGAAATGCAACTGAAGTAAACAGGAGAAAAACTGTACTAACCAGGACCTGGGTATAAGGACAAACAGTCCGAGTGGCATAGAAATCCTGTATGCATGTCAAACATAGGCGTCTAAACAATATATAGCATATAAATGCAGCAAGCACAAACACAAGCAATAAATGCATCATGCATATGATGCCAATGATGCGTCCTGGTCACCCCTGACGCCAGTCGATCATCTCACACACAATAGTGAGGCCGAGTGGGTAGGACTGTGACAACCGTGCACTCTGTTGTCACTACTCCTGATGAGTGACCGAGTGGACGGGATGCTGTCCGAGTACACCTATCCTCCTACCCCAAATCATAAATGGGGGAGCACAATGCTCTCATCTCCCGGTACACGATGACGGAGAGGAATCTCTACCGGCTAACAAGTTGCATCACGCTACCCATGAGCGGACCAACAGAGCCAAATAAAGTCCCTGCTGCAACACACACTACCTAAATCGACTACTAACCCATGAGTGGTGGTGTGTGCAGATCCATGTAACTGGCGATGTGCTCAACAATAATGGAGCGGACTATCGCACAGCATGCAATCATTCAAATGGTGCATGACACTAACCACAAAATATCCTGAGCTAATCCACATATATATATAAGTGCACCATAGGTCAACGAATCAAATCAAAGGTACACTGAAATTCTAAAACCTAGGTCCTGAACATGGTGAAGCATGGTGTATCACTACCCCTATAAGCATGTATCAACAGGTAAGGAATACATGAGATGCAAAACAAGCAATCAACCAATCATGTAACAGGTATTGGGTAGTGATTAACCGAAACAAATAAGAGAACATAATTATTGCTATTTGTTAAATTCACTACTATGCATATCAAAGACATAAAGTCAAAAGTACCCGCCTCCAATAGAAAGGTCCAAATCCGACATCGAGATGCTCGTCTCGCGTCAAAGTCCTGTATCGAACATATAGATATATTTTATTTAGCTACAATTCTTATAAATAGCTAAATAAAACCTCTAACCCTAAATTGGGGCAAAAATCCTAATTAACACAATAACATAAACCTAATCCACAGTCCAACTCATACCAAATTCAATATCTATACCAGATCTACAAAACAAATCTCACCTGTTGAAACACTTACACTGATTGGATCAAAGATGGATATCAAGGAAACAACTAGGCGTTCCGTGCTATGGTGATCGGAATCCAGCAACTCCACACCACTCTCCACTGCCAATTGACAACAAATTCCAAATCTAACAAATTAGAAATCCTTACAGTATCATACCACAATCTACATCACTGCTGATGTTAACAAAAAGCCTTACCTAACTTCCTCTTCCTCTTCTTCGGTGATGGTAGTGCAGTAAGAAATCTACTGATGGTGGCAGTGAATCCGGCTGCCGGAAGAATGAAGAGGGGGAGGCAGTGGCGTCGGGCGACAGGTCGTGATCACAGAGATGCTTGTCTCGGACTACTCTACTTCTGTCCACAACCCGGAGAGATATCTAAGGCACAGGGAAGACGGAGCAGAGATTAGGGCAAGGGAGGCAGCGGCGCTAGGCAGAGAAATGCAACACAATGGTCGCCAGAGAGATCAAACCGTGGTCGTCGGCTTCAAGCTAGGGCACGGCGTCGGTTGTAGTGCGTCGCCGCTGCTCCGTGTGACGGCGGCGGCGGCGGAAAGACGCAACAGGAGGGCGATAGTAGGTTGGCGGTGGCAGATTGTCGTCGGCGCTTGGGGAAGAGGAGCGGCACTCAGCGGGAGGCTAGGGCAGAGGATCGGGAGAAAAGAGGAATAAAAGGAGAACCGCTCGTGCGGCGCCGGTTAGGACACGGGGAAGGAGTCGGGCGCGCGTGGGTTCGGCAAGGAAGAGAAAACAGAGGAAAGAAGAAAAAGAAATAAAGAAAAGAAATAAAAGAAAATTAAAGGAAAAAGTAAACTTTTCCTCACTTAAATGGGTAGCCTAAACAGGCTTTCCCGGACCCTGTTTTATCCCCGTTAACTCGTCCGTACGAGCTCCAAAAAATTCTCGAAAAATATCCAAAAATTTTGAAAAATTCCCTTATTAATATTCGCCTATTTTTGATATTTTACAGTTAGGTCCTGCTTTATGTTTGATCCCTGTGTCTGAGTGTGCAGGAGCTTAGGAGCACAGGAAGTCGAGCGGAAGACGCAGCTAGCCAGAAGGACGACACGGGAAGGGAGCCGATGGGCTCGGTGCATCCGAAGGACGAGAGAGCTGCGGAAGAGTACTCCGGTGGGCGTGAAGAGCGTGCGCGGCATTCGAGAGACGTTAAGCCGGGACGGAAGGCTGCTCGAGGAGAAGGCCGGGAATTGGGTTCGGGTGAGCCCTATTCCGGTTGGCCGCAACACCCAAAAGATCGGAGCGTTGGAAGTCAAAGCAAGCTGGAAATGAAGCTAAGAAGCTGAGCTGCCAGCTTGAAGGCGTCTTCAACCAGGTTGAAGGCGCCTTCAGCCAGGTTGAAGGCGCCTCCAGCTTGAAGGCGCCTTCAGCCAGGTTAAAGGCGCCTTCAACCCAGTCAATCCGACCGTTTGCCTTCGGATAGAGTTCTATCCGATCACTCGCTTAGAGGCGCCTTGGACCCTCGTTGGAGGCGCCTTGGAGCTTCGAGATCAGATTTCCAGAGGTTATTTAAAGGCCCCTGGAGCTAGGAATTCAACAACAACTCAAGCAATCATTGTGTAGTCATTCTAGCAATAGTTCTAAGCTTTCAAAGTGTAAAAGACTTCTCCGCCTTCAGAGAAGGAGAATTTTTCTACTGAGCTTTTCATCGCCCTGGATTAACAACCGTCTTGGTTGTAACCAGGTTAAATCCTGGTCTTCTCTGTCTTTCTATATTTTCATATTGCTTTATTAATTTATCACTATTGCACTAATTGAGCTGAAAGTAAGAGGAGGGTATATTTTATTTTTTGTTTGCAGCAATTCATCCCCCTCTTGCCGGCCTCCGCTGCACCTACAATTGGTATCAGAGCCTGATCGCCTCAGAAGGACTAACCGCCAATTGAAGCACAACGATCAAAACGATGGCCGGAGACAGTGACTACCCACCTGCATTCGAGGGGGAGTTTGCTTCATGGAAGCAAAAGATGGAGGTATACCTTAACTATGATTTTTCTATTTATTTAATAATGAAATTTGGTTATAAAGCACCAAAGAAAGCAAACGGAGAAGAGCTCGAGAAATACCTCTGGAACGAGAGGCAACGTGACGAGTTTATGGTAAATGCACGAGCTGAATTTCATCTTCTAACCACAATACCAAATGAAGATCTCGACAAAGTCGGAGAGTACAATAGCGCAAAAGAACTTTGGGAAAAGTTCTTAAAACTCCACGAAGAACAAATTGAAGTTGAATCCGACTCCTCGATGGACACTGATCCGACGTCAGAAGAGTCCGAAACTGAGGTAAGTGCCGAGACAGAACCAGTAACCGAACTCCATCTTGAAGACCTAGAATGCTCATCACAAATGAGCATCGATGAAGGGGGAGAAACATCAGAAGACTAAAATAACTCAACAGGGGGAGAATCAACCGCCGACAAGGTAAGTCAGGTATGGTCTCCACCTCTTGGCAAATTAATTGTTTCAATTGAAATAATGCCGAAAGGTTTTCGTGAATTACAAATTATTTTGTCGAAAGAATATTTTAAATTAAAAACTGAAAAACTATTAAAGAATATTGAGTTAAAAGACACAATTTGTCAATTAAAAGATTTTGACAAACTAACAATAGAAAATGTATAATTTTTTGCATGCTCAATATTTTTTGCCATAATTCTAAAAAACTGTGAATTAAGAACTTATGAGAAGTTAAAATGGAAATTTAAAAATCATAATGTTTGATCTTAGTTGAAATATTAGACTTAGCGCTTTCAGAGAAGGAAATTAAATAGTAAATTTCTTTATAAAGCTTTGTCAAGGAAGTAGTTGTTGCTCCAATAACCAAGAAGGTTTAGTGTCTCGCCATGACCTGGAAGCAGAAACATTGAAATGAAAGGTTTAATTAACTTTCTGAAAAAACATTTAAAAATTAGAATTAAATAATGCTTTGAAAGTTTAATCAAACATTTTTGAAAATTTTGTTTATAAATTCATTGGTAGAAATATTTTTTCTGGAAAGTTCTGTTTGAAAATTCATTTACTTAGAATTTTTTTTTAAGTTTCCTCTAATTAGGACCCCATTTTTGCTGTGATCAAAGGGGGAGAGAAAATTACAAGTTTAGGGGGAGAGTTAGGAAAATTAAAATTTTTACCTATTTTTTTCAAAATGTATTGCAATTTTATTTATTGCAAAAGTTATGCTTAACTGCTTAGTTTAAGGAAGTCGAGCAGAAGGCGCAGCTAGCGAGAAGGACGGCACGGGAAGGGAGTTGACGGGCTCTGTGCGTCCGAAAGACGAGAGAGCTGCGGAAGGGTACTCCGGTGGACGTGAAGAGCGTGCGCGGCGTTCGAGGGACGTTAAGCCGGGACGGAAGGCTGTGTTGGAGGATCGGTGGCCGGCTTGAAGGGGGGTTGGATAGGCGGCGCCCCCAAATCGATTGCTTCCTACGTATTCGTTAGCACAGCGGAATACAAAGAATACAAATACGAATACAAAAGCTAAATACTAAATACAAGAATGGAAATGCAAACCGCTAATACGTTTGTTTACGTGGTTCGGAGATGATGCTCCTACTCCACGGCTGTCCGTAAGGTGGACGATCCCTCAATCCGTCGGTGGATTAGTCCCCGGCAAACTCCGGCTAGCTCAACCTCCTTGTGGGTGGAGAAACCTCACCACAACACTCTCCAAAAACACTTGGACACAAGGGAACCTTTGAGAATTTAGAGACTACTAATTAGGCTTTAACTAAGTCTAATTTCGTCGCCTTGGCCGGCCATACCAAGCTCCTTCTTATAGAGCTTGGAACAAATCAGAACCTGATTTGCCCGTTACCAGTCGACTGGTCCTTGCACCAGTCGACTGATGCCAGCCCAACGGCTCTCTGCTAAGTGCATCAGTCGACTGGTCCATACACCAGTCGACTGCTACAGTACGCTACAGTGCGCTACAGTAACTGCTACAGTGCCGCTACAGTAAAACCCTAAAACTAGGATTTTACTCCGAGTACAATCTCTCATGCACTCGTACCCTCACGACTCATTTGACTCTTCTTTGCAGCCTTGACCTCTTGCCTTCAAGCCTACTTCCTTTGGCTCTCGTCCCTCGGATGCATCCAAGCCCGCGGCTTGTCTCCAATGCCATCCTTCGCGTATGCCTCGAAGTCGCTTCCCTCGGCCATTGTCCTTGCTGCCTTGTCCATGGTCCCTCGGATGCTCCATCCTTCACCGGACCCGAAGCTGTCAACCTGAGTCACATGTGTCACCTGTAGTCCTGCACAACTCAAGTACACATATCAAATAACAAGGGTAAACCTAACTTAAACCCTTTGCCCAAACACCAAAACACATGGTCCCACGAACCATTGGGATTACTCCAACAATCTCCCCCTTTTTGGTGTTTGACAATACGTTTAAGTTAGGGAAAACAAATAGCAAAACAAACATGCTAAAACAAATGGACTTACGATGCCAAGGCTACACACTTGGACTTACACCGCCGAATGGACTTACGTTGCCAAGGCTACACACTTGGCAACCGCCGAATAAATGTATCATGTATTGGAACCTATCCCAAGGCTCCCCCTACACCTATGCTCCCCAAATTTTGTGGAGAGGTCTATTGTACCCTTGTCTACTTGGGAAAAATACATTACAAAATGTATCTATCACCAATCCCAAGATTGACACAAAATTCAAAACTAGCTAAATGGTTCAATTGAACCTTGACCTAAAGTCCTAGTTTTGGCTTCCTCTTGATGTATGTGCCCATACCAACCCACAATGCATCCCTAGCATTGGTTTATATGACATCTATACATCCAAAACCAATTATCATGCAATATGACCCTTAATGTCATATTTCCTTGCATGAAACATAAACCATGTGTGCCAAATCCCTGGGTTTGAGACTCAAATCCATCTCCAAACCTTTTGGCACACTCCATGGCTCCTCTAGACTCCCAAGTAGTACCCACCTGAGATCCATTGGCCATGGGTCCCAAATTGACTCTTAGAGCTCCCCCTAGAGCTCTTAGCCTTAGCCACCTCCCTAGGTGACTCATCTATTGTGGCTAGGCCACAATGATGTCCCTTAGAAGATCTCCTTATCTTCTTGACCTTGGACACATCATCCTTGCCATAGTCATATGCAACCCTAGCATATTTCTTTTTATTGGCCTTGGATGACTCTCCCTTGCCCTTATCATGTGCCACCCTAGCACATGGTCTCCTTTTGGCCTTGGAGGGACTAGATCGGTATCCCAAACCCGATCTATCATTGTTGGGTCTTTGACTACCCAACACCATACTTAGTCCCTTAGATCCAATAGTGAATCTCTTAAGGAATTTCTCTAAACCATCAAGCTTTGCCTTCAAAGCTTGATTCTCCCTTTCTAGGTTCCTAAACCTAGAGTCAACATGTCCACCTTGGACATTCCTAGACCTACCCTTTCTAGGCATATGTCTCCCCTTCTTGGGATTAATGCCTTGGTTCTCTATTACCTTCTTCTCCTTAGATAATGAGAATTTAACTTGCCTAGGTCTATCATGCATAGGTCTCCTAGGGTTATGATCAACATTTACCCTATTCCTATCATGATATCTAAAACCAAAATTTTGCATGGGTAAATAATAAGAATTATTTCTAACATGCATGGAGGATTTTAAATTTGAATTAAACTTCAAGTTAGGATATACCTCCCTTACCCTTGAAGCTCCCCCTTGACACTTGCTTCTCTTCTTCTTCTCCCATTTCTTTAGATGCGCTAGCTTCTTAATTTCTCCCTTCTTGGGGCATTTGGTGTGGTAGTGGCCCTTCTCTCCACACGTGAAGCATATGATGCGCAATCTCCTCCTTTGGGCTTCTTCATTCCTACCACCCATGTTAGCATTTAAAATAACTTGATTGAGTTTAGGAATTACCTTCTTCTTACCCATAGGACATCTACTCTTGTAGTGTCCCCTTTCATTGCACCCGAAGCACACAATGTGATCTTTTGATTTTGCTTCGGTGGAGGTGCTCACTAGGTTGACCTCCAAGACCTCTTCTTCATCCTCTTCAC
Source organism: Zingiber officinale (assembly GCF_018446385.1). Lineage (NCBI taxonomy): Eukaryota > Viridiplantae > Streptophyta > Magnoliopsida > Zingiberales > Zingiberaceae > Zingiber > Zingiber officinale. Next base: position 159,077,401 of record NC_055988.1, on the reverse strand, counting down.
TTGTCTTGGACTTTTCTTCAACCCTTGAGGATGTCTCCTCATCCACACTAGTGGATAGCATTTCTTTATCCTTCTCCTCTATCTCCTCGGATGTTGAGCGTGACTCAACTTCCGTTTGCTCCTCCTCAACTTGAGCAATTAAACCCATCTCCTTGGGTTCTTCTTCTTCTTGTGTAGGTTTAGGTTCTTCCCGTAGAACCATCTTCACCTTGCTCCACAAATCGTGGGCGTTCTCATAGTCACCTACACGACTTATCATGTTAGAAGGCAAAATTTCAATCAATATTGATATTACCTTTGAATTTGCCTCCGATCGTGAGGTTTGCTCCTCCGTCCAATGTCGTGTTCGGAGCTTCTTTCCTTTCTTGTCTCTTGGGGCTTCAAATGGTTCTTCGACGACCATCATTGTGTCCCAATCCGTGTCGAAGAAAACCTCCATCCTCATCATCCAATACGTGATGTCCCCAAGGCTTCCTCCTTCAAATTTTGGAGGGACAATAAACCCGGCCATCTTATGCTTCCTTGGCGGTTAGTTCAACGGAGAGCGTCCTCGCTCTGATACCACTTGTTGGAGGATCGGTGGTTGGCTTGAAGGGGGGTTGGATAGACGACGCCCCCAAATCGATTGCTTCCTACGTATTCGTTAGTACAGCGGAATACAAAGAATACAAATACGAATACGAAAGCTAAATACTAAATACAAGAATGGAAATGCAAACCGCTAACACGTTTGTTTACGTGGTTCGGAGATGATGCTCCTACTCCACGGCTGTCCGTAAGGTGGACGATCCCTCAATCCGTAGGTGGATTAGTCCCCGGCAAACTCCGGCTAGCTCAACCTCCTTGTGGGTGGAGAAACCTCACCACAACACTCTCCAAAAACACTTGGACACAAGGGAACCTTTGAGCACTTAGAGACTACTAATTAGGCTTTAACCAAGTCTAATTTCGTCGCCTTGGCCGGCCATACCAAGCTCCTTCTTATAGAGCTTGGAACAAATCAGAACCTGATTTGTCCGTTACCAGTCGACTGGTCCTTGCACCAGTCGACTGATGCCAGCCCAACGGCTATCTCAACGGCTCTCTGCTACAGTGCATCAGTCGACTGGTCCATACACCAGTCGACTGCTACAGTACGCTACAGTAACTGCTACAGTGCGCTACAGTACTGCTACAGTGCCGCTACAGTAAAACCCTAAAACTAGGATTTTACTCCGAGTACAATCTCTCATGCACTCGTACCCTCACGACTCATTTGACTCTTCTTTGCAGCCTTGGCCTCTTGCCTTCAAGCCTACTTCCTTTGGCTCTCGTCCCTCGGATGCATCCAAGCCCGCGGCTTGTCTCCAATGTCATCCTTCGCGTATGCCTCGAAGTCGCTTCCCTCGGCCATTGTCCTTGATGCCTTGTCCATGGTCCCTCGGATGCTCCATCCTTCACCGGACCCGAAGCTGTCAACCTGAGTCACATGTGTCACCTGCAGTCCTGCACAACTCAAGTACACATATCAAATAACAAGGGTAAACCTAACTTAAACCCTTTGCCCAAACACCAAAACACATGGTCCCACGAACCATTGGGATTGCTCCAACAGGCTGCTCGAGGAGAAGGCCGGGAATTGGGTTCGGGTGAGCCCTATTCCAGTTGGCCGCAATCACCCAAAAGATCAGAGCGTTGGAAGTCAAAGCAAGCTGGAAATGAAGCTAAGAAGCTGAGCTGCCAGCTTGAAGGCATCTTCAACCAGGTTGAAGGTGCCTTCAGCCAGGTTGAAGCCGCCTCCAGCTTGAAGGCGCCTTCAGCCAGGTTGAAGGCGCCTTCAACCCAGTCAATCCAACCGTTTGCCTTCGGATAGAGTTCTATCCGATCACTCTCTTAGAGGCGCCTTGGACCCTCGTTGGAGGCGCCTTGGAGCTTCGAGATCAGATTTCCAGAGGCTATTTAAAGGTCCCTGGAGCTAGGAATTCAACAACAACTCAAGCAATCATTGTGTAGTCATTCCTAGCAATAGTTCTAAACTTCCAAAGTGTAAAAAGCTTCTCTGCCTTCAGAGAAGGAGAATTTTTCTACTGAGCTTTTCATCGCCCTGGATTAACAACCGTCTTGGTTGTAACCAGGTTAAATCCCGGTCTTCTCTGTCTTTCTATATTTTCGTATTGCTTTATTAATTTATCACTATTGCACTAATTGAGTTGAAAGTACGAGGAGGGTATATTTTATTTTTTGTTTGTAGCAATTCACCCCCCTCTTGTCGGCCTCCGCTGCACCTACATTAAGGAGAAATCTAAGGAAGTCATTCCCTTGAAGCAGACCATATTATGTGCTTCAAGTACAATGAGAAAGGACACAACCACAATTATGTCGAAATAAGAGGCAACTCAAGAGTCACAAGAAAGGAATCTCAAGTCAAAGGGTAGCTCCTAGGATAAATCCCAGGATATCATCATTGCGCTCTTATGCAATATTTAATGATGTACCTTTTCATGTTAATAAGAAGCATATTAGATTTAAATTTTATGATTATAATGCATCATCATGCTCTCTGACCTTGTTAAGGTGTGACTTGACTTTGGACTTAAACTTAGTTAAAGGCTTAGTTAGATAGGTGATTGTATCATATAATTTGTTAGGGAATTTGTTACGCCATTAGTGGACTTGTCTGAGTCATTGATCATTTCTTAATGTTTTAAATTTGAGTTAGATTTTGATTCTAATTCAGACTTGATGTTAGACTCGGACTCAAACTTGGAAGCTTCATAGTCATGAGAGCCATAAAATTGACTTGTTGTGAGTTTGATTTTGACCCGATAGATGATTCATCACAAGTTATTTTGAGTGCCCTCTTTTGTTTGTTTGTTTTTTTTTTTTTTTTTTGCTTCCTTGGCTTATCATCTTTCTTTGGTTCCTTCAACTAAGAGCATTCTACTTGTAGTACCCTTTCTTGTTGCACTCAAAACAGTAGATATTTTCTTTGTTTCTTTGAATTTCTTTTTTAACTCCTCTTTTGATGAAATTATTTCTCCTCATCATTTTCTTCACCATGTTAACAATTTTTTAGGATTTATCTTCTTCATCAGTGCATGGTTCAGACTCAAACTCGGATTTAGATTTAATGTTTGACTTTGATTTTGACCTTGACTTAGACTTGACCGTATAGACTTGCCAATAACCAAGGCTATATATTTTTCTTACATATCAAGGTTAGTCTATTTTATGAAGTTTGAAATTGCAAAAAAACTAATTTAATTTTATATTATACAAGTCCCTACACACTTTATACACATCTACCATGGATGCTAATAAAGTAATTCATGAAAATGCCTTAAGAGAATATCTGATGAGGTCACAATTTTCAAACCATTCCCCGATTGTGTTAAGACCATTGAGAAGCTCTGTGAATCTATCGTGAAAATGACTTATAGATTTGCTTTCTTCATCATATAGTTCTATTGGATTGGGTGAACCGGCTAGAGGGAAATGAATAACCCTGCAAATTAAAGATACAAATTCTCTTATTTTTTACTTAGCAAGAACACATAATTAATTAAAAACAAATAATATAAAAATAAAGGAAGGAGATAGAATTTACTTGGTTATAACCTGAGTGATTATTAATCCAAGTCAGTGGAAAGTGCATTAAGAAAATTCCTTCTTCGATAGAGATCAGTGGTGGAAAAGTCCCTTATTGTCGTTAAAAGCTTAAAAAGAAAATACAGAATTAATTATAGGTGTGTATTTTACAACTAGCTCTAAGATGCTATTTATAGCTCAGCAGTCAAAGTGACAATTTTGTTGACTAGGCAATTCAGGACACCTCGATTGACTGGGGGCACCTTCAATCAGATAAAGTTTATCAACATTCAACTGATCTGGCTGAATGGAGGCATCTCAATTCATTGGATGCGCCTCAGTTCCAATGGAGGCGCCTCAATTCAATTAAAGGTGGCTCAAGTCCACTGTATGTGAAGTGTCTCGGACCCATTGGATGCACCTCAGATCTTCACTTCAACAAGGCGCCTCCAGTCAATTGGAGGCACCTTGAATGGTCAGCTTATGAGTTGACCATCACCCTTCACACGCCTTGGTGATGATTCGATTATCTAGAGTCGAGCTCACCAAACCCAACTCCGACCTTCTCCTCGAGCAAACTTGCTTCCGGCTTCTTGTCCCTCAGATGTGCCTCGTACATCCTTCTTACTTCATTGGTGTACTTTTTTGCAACTCCTCGTCCCCAGCTCGAATGCACCAAGTCCGTCAACTGCCTCCCCATGTCATCCTTTTCACTCACTATGTTTTCCGCTTGACTTCTTGTATTTCTAAGTTCCTGTACACTCAAATACAAGGTATAAAATACATAGAGTCTAATTTAACTTTGATTGATCAATATCAAAACTAACCCACGATACTTATAATGTTTCCCTTTTTGATATACATCAACCCTAGTTAAAGTTAGAGTAAATGATTTATGTTAACAATTGAAAACATTAAATCTTGCCATTAAGTACATTAATAAAATTGCAATCTCCCGCTTAACTTAACCCTCATAATTTCTCCCTCTTCGAGAACATAAAAAAAATAGGTGAATAAAATGAAAAAAGAAAGGAAGAAATCTAAAAATTTTCTTGGGGGTTTACCAACAGCATGACATTCTGTATATTTTTCAAAAAATTATTTTCCAAAGAAAATAATTTCTAAGAATTATACGTTAACTCTCTAAATAAAATTAAAAAATTATTTATAATTTTTAAAAACTTCTAAAATTTTTGTCAATATTAAAGAGTATCAATCTAGTCATAGAAAAATTTTCACAAAAAATCTTATTTTTTTTGATAGTGAGAAAATATTTTTCATTTCATAAATAGGTATTTTTGAAATTAAATGCTTAAAAATAAATTCCAATGTCAAAATAAATTGTCAATTTTTTTTAAACATTCAAAATATAATGGTTATCAGTAGAAAAATCAAGATTTTTAAAAATCAATCTCAGAACATTTTGAAAATTTAAAAATTCTATTTTTATTAAATAATTAATAAAAAATTATTTAACGGTAAAAAAATTCTATATTTTTCTGCTAATAGATAACATATGTATTTATCACAAAAAATTAAAATAAAAGATCAGATAGAATATTTGTGAAAATATTTTTTCAAAAAAAATCAACCAAATTAAATTCTAGCATGCAAATTAAAACCGTTCAATTGGCTAAACATGTTTTTGGAACTCGATTCAAATTTTGACCTACTAGATTTACTAATATTTTTCTAAGAATATCATTTTTCTGATAATTTTGTAATTGACCCCTATGATTTCTAATGAGAAATGATATTTTTAAGGAAAATTCTTAAGGAAAGACACATAAATGATGAGACCCACAAAGAGTGAAATGATGAGTCCCATCATTTATGTGTCTATCCTTAAGAATTTTCCTTATGAGTATCATAGCTCATTTCTAATATACCAACTAAGCCCTCCAAAATATCTAAAATTTGGAACTTGTAAAAATTTTGACTTTCAACAGGTATGATCCTTTTCTAACATTTCTATTTGCTCTTTTAATTTTACATTTTCAACCTTAAGTTTATCAAAATCTTCTAGTAGACTTACATAGTTTTTCTTTGAATTTATATATTTTTCCTAGTTTTACATAGTGATCTACTTGGTATTTTAATAGCTTCGTCGTACCTTACTTATTGCGTCGAATTTGTAGGTGGATGCTCCCCTTTACCCATGCTCTTTCCCGAAGTACTTTCATCATCTTTTTCTTGATGGTTGGCCATTAGTATTAGTCCGGTGTATTCCTCAATCTTAGACTCATTTGACAATGATTTGCTCTGAGACGCCTTGAGGTTCTTGTGTTTTGTCCTTGTTCTTTTGTCTTTTTCATTTACCTTATTCTTCAATTTTGGATAGTTGACCTTGATATGCCTTCTTCATTGCAATTGTAGCACCTCACTTTCCTTCTTCCTCGTAGAAACTTTTTGGCCCGTGTCTTAATAAAGTTATTAAAATTAAATTTTTTTTAAATTTTCTTACCATATAAGCCTCTTCATTTTCGTTAAGGGATGATTTTGAATTCGATTTGATCTTTTTGGCTTTTAGTGCTAGGTTCTATTTCGGTTCCTTTCTTTTCTGAGTTATGCACATTGAGATTCATGAAGTTCTAAAATTGAAACAAACTTTCTAATGTACTTACCTCGATATCCTTGGAGATGTAGTCAGAGTCTATGATTGACGTCCATTCCGAGGTTCTTGAAAATGTATTTGATGCATACCTTAGTGAATCTCTATTTATTACTATTTCTACTAGGTTGTTGAGCCTAGTAATTACCTCTTTTAGCTTTGTTTGCATTTGTGCGACCGTTTCTCCTTGTTTTAGTCATAGATTGCTCAGTTGATTTCGGAGCAAGTCTCGTCTTGGTAGTTTGGCCTCTGAGGTACCTTTATGAAACTCTAGAAACTTTTTCCAGATTTCTTTAGTGGAGTCATATGTGCCAATCCAATTGACTTCTTACGTTGATAGTATGCTTAGTAGATAGAACTCTACCTTGTCGTTGGCCATAAAGTCAGTTTGCTACTTCTTGTTCTATTGTTACTCTTCATTTTCTTCTCTGTTCTCATTCCTAGGTGCTTCAAAAATATATTTAATAGTTAAAAGTATATTAAAATCGATTTTGAAAAATACCTCCATTCAATACTTCTAAAGTGTGAACTCCCCCTCGAACTTTGATAGATGGATGCTTGATCCGACCATCTTTCTTGTTGCTTTCGTTGGTGGTTAGTCCTTCTACGGTGTTACGAACCACAAGTGTGTGGTTACATAATCAGTAATAAAATATCGATCCCACTAGGATTGATGAGCACTAGTGAGTTCACATAGCTAGCTAGCTAGACGATCAAAATATTGATTGAAGTCTTACAAAATAAGGTTGAGGAAGTAAAAGAGAGAAAGAGAGTTTTGAGGAGAATATATCAAGATAAGTATTCTAAGGGTTCGGTTTCATTATAATATTGATCAATATGTTATGGATTGCTCATCTCCTATCCTTTATCCTTATGCAATGTAGGAAGTTTAACTAAATTTTGACACTCCCTTGTGACAGTCGTGTCGGAGTATCGCTCCCTTAATTACCCGATGCCCCTAGATAGTAGAGATAACCTAGGATGTCTGATTAAAGGATTACCCATTGTCACATATGGTTCCTCGGTAATATGATCCTAAATTATACAATACACCTATTAACATAGAATAAGGAACAATCCATTAAGCCTAATTTGATTCTTCTATGTAGAGAATTACCCTCCGTTTTAAGGTGACGCTTTTGAAAGTCCAATTAAGAGAATACCCCCTGTCATGGGGTCTCCGATTATACAATCTAGGGCATCCCCTCTATGGGATGAGTGATCTATACATCCAATCAATTAGACATGGAAATTAAGTGCAAACACATCACACACACATTTAATCAAATGGATATAAAGCATGAACATGTCATTAGAAGGGAAATTGGAAAATCCATAGAGTTCACATCAATCTTACATTACAATTACTCTCTTATGTAGATCCACTACATTAACACCCCCTGGTGCTGACCCCACAGATATGGAGGAAGGTACATGCAGGGGCACAGGCATCAGGCGTATGATGGGATAAATCTCAAGTCGTCAATTCCTGAGAATCGACCCCTGGCCATTACGCTAGAGATGTCATGTGCCCACCGTCTGTGCTACGCCCTGAGGAAGATGGAGACATCGAAAATGGCCTCAGATTGTCGAATGTGGCTTAGATGAAGCGTGAATCTTGACCTTGAGCCTCCCTAAGGGGAAACTCTGCTCCCCTTCAAAGAGGGGAGAACTCCTCTATTTATAGGCGAGGCACAACCACATGAGGCATGGGTCATGTTATGGTCGTACCAAGTTGGCACAGCCGCGTCTCGGGAGTTCAGATTTGAGGAGGCAAGGCTGTGTCTACTAGACATGACCATGTTTTGAAATTCTGGACTAGAGAAGGCATGGTTGTGCCTCTGAGCATGACCGTGTCCTCGTTCTTTAGGTTGGGGGATGCATAGCTGTATATTCACACGACCACCTCCCTACTAGCTTTTATTGGGTCCAGTTATTTGCCCATTGAGAGACACGGTCATGCCATGGGGAATGGCCAAGTCATGTCTTCTTCACAGCATAGGAGGTACGATTGTATAGATCCACACGATCATGCCCCTTTTGGGTTCTGTACAGCACACGACTTCCGGATGTAAGAGACATGACTGTGCCAAGGGGCACAACTATGTCTTGGCTTTTAACTCTGGGAGGCACGACCGCGCCAAGAGGCATGACCAGCCTGGACTTCTTCTTGGTGTAGCTCCGAAGTGTGTTTTATCTCCATTTCTTTTCCGAATTGCAACTTGTCAATTAGAAAATGGAAAATGGCAAATCTTCAACAAAGGGGCAATAATGCTAAAATAATGATAAAATAAGGTGCAACAATATAGAATGTAATCAAGAAATCCAAGTAGATGTGCATTAAAATATGGATAAAAGTGTATACAAACTATGCACATCATAAGGGGGTTAGACTCTGTCACGCCCCCAGAAGAGTCCCTGTTCGAGAAAATTTCGGCAGCATCTCCCCTGTACGGCGGACAATCAAAATTTTCTACAAGCACTAAATACTCAGCCACAGGCGGCTGGAATAATAACAGTAAATAAAATCAATCACCACGCAGTTTATATATGTATTCAGCCTCTGGCTGTCACAACCACGCAGTTAATAAAATAAACAACATAGTAATACTCTGACTCGAAATCAACCCTACTCAACTACACTCGTAAAGCACAAATCCGATTTTTCTTACCTCTTCTGCCGTCCAGGCAGGCATGTAGTAGAGTAAATCCAAATCATACTAAAAGTCCATCCAACGGAAAGATTCCATACAATATCCATATATAAGTCCAAAACAAAACTAAAATAAAGTCTGATAGCGAAAAGCTAAAATGAAACAACTCAAAAACCAACAGAGGAGTACGATCTGCAAGGGGACTAGCGACTGGAACTCCCTCCGACAGCATCAACCCGAAAATAACAACAATGGAGGCGGGTGAGTCCAACACTCAGCACAGTTGATATGCAAAGTAAAGAAACAACACCTAGCACTAATCATACGTACTCCCGATAAGAAAGATAAGAATGCATCTGAAATAAACAGGAGAATACTATACTAACCGTCCCGAGTATAAGGTCAAACAGTCCGAATAAGGAAATCCTGGATGCATGTCAAACATAGGTATCCAAACAATATGCAGCATATAAATGCAGCAAACACAAACACAAGCAATAAATGCATCATGCATATGATGCCAATGATGCGTCCTGGTCACCCCTGACGCCAGTCGATCATCTCATACAAAAGTGAGGCCGAGTGGGTAGGGCTGTGACAACCGTGCACTCTGTCGTCACTACTCCTGATGAGTGACCGAGTGGACGGGATGCTGTCGGAGTACACCTATCCTCCTACCCCAAATCATAGATGGGGGAGCGCAATGCTCTCAACTCCCGGTACTCAAAGACGGGGAGGAATCCCTGCCGGATAACACGTTGTGTCACACTACCCATGAGCGGACCAACGGTGCCTAACAGAGTCCCTGCTGCAACACACTCAGCCTGAATCGACCACTAACCCATGAGTGGTGGTGTGTGCAGATCCATGTAACTAGCGATGTGCTCAACAATAATGGAGCGGACTATCGCACAGCATGCAATCATGCAAATGATGCATGGCAATAACCATATAAACATCCTGACCTAATCCATATATATAGAAAAATGCATCAAAGGTCAACGAATCCAAAACAATCCAAAGGTATACAGAAGGTATAAAAACCTAGGTCCTGAACATGGTCAAACATGGCATATCACTACCCCTATAAGCATGTATAGACAGGTAAAATATACCCGAGATGCAAAACCAATCAATCAATCAAGCATGTAAGATTTGGGTAGTGATTAACCGAAACAGATAAGAAACACAATTAATGCAACATGTTAATTTAATTACTAAGCATATCAAATGACATAAGTCAAAAGTACCCGCCTCCAATAGGAATGTCCAAATCCGACATCGAGATACTCGTCTCGCGTCAAAATCCTGTATCCAATAAATACATTTTTATTTAGCTAAAATTCGAATGAATTGCTAAATAAATCCTTAAAACCATTTAGGGCAAAACCCTAAATAATAATCATCAACTTATCTAAATAAAGTCTAACGATAAATTAGGGTTAGTTACCTAATCCCCAATCCACCATTAGATCAATTCCAAACTACCTAATCCTATCAATCAATCATCAACAACATAATCAAAGTAAAACCCTAAACCTTACCTCAGTTCACAATCCAAATGACTGCAGTGAAAGGTTGCTTGCTGCTGAAAAATCCTCCACACTACCAGGATCAAAATAAAATCCACAACAACAATTAAATACCCTATACTATCAATTAGGCAGCACCCATAACTCTGTAAATCTGAGCCTCAAACCAAAAATACCTAACATGCCTTACCTACTCAATACCCCCCCTTGTTTCCTCTCTGCCGGCGACTGGTGCGAAGAAGGAAGACCCGCCAGTGGAGTCTGAAACACGGCAGATGGTTGCTGGACCTTGGCGTCGGCAGTGAACGTTAGGGCAGAAGGTAGAGGAAGAAAGGAAGGCTCAACTGCTAGGGCTGAGGAGAATCTGGTCGGCCGACACTGCTCAGAGATCAGTGCTAGGGTTCAGCTCCGGCGCTCGAAAGAGGAAGAAGAAGATAGCCGGCACTAGGTTTCCCATGGCCGGCGCTGCCTCGGAAAGGAGAGGGAAGGCCGACGCGAGGGCTGAAGAGCAACACCCGGCGATGTTAAGTCACAGGCGACGGCGGTCGGCGCTCGGAAGAGAGAAACCGCCGACCGGCGGTTAGGGCAGAGAGGAGGAGAATCGGCGGCGTCGGGGAGAAGGACTCGGGCTCGCGGAAGAGGAAAAAGAAACGGAAACAAAAAGAAATTAAGAAAAGGAAATGTAAATATAAACATTTCCTCGCTTAAACGGGTCGCCTAAACAGGCTTTTCCGGATCCCGTTTTTTATCCCCGTCAACTCGTCCGTACGAGCTCTGAAAAATTCCCGAAAAATTTCCAAAAATTTCGGAAAATTCCCTAATTCATATTCGCATATTTCCGGTATTTTACAGACTCTAATACCACTTGTTGGATAGGGTGGACCGGATATAGGAAGGTGAATAGCCCTACAAATTAAAGTTACAAATTCTCTTGCTTTCTACTTAGCAAGGACACACAATTAATTAAAAATAAATAACATAAAAATAAAGTAAGGAGATATAATTTACTTGGTTACAACCTAGGCAGTTGTTAATCAAGATAGTGGAAAGTGTACTAAGAAAACTTCTTCTTCGACAGAGATTAGATGCAAAGAAGCTCCTTCTAGCAATTGAAAGCTCAGAAAGAAAATACAGGATTGATTATAGGTGTGTATTTTACAACTAGCTCTAGGGTGCTATTAATATATCACCGGTCAAAGTGACCATTTTGTTGATGTGGCAATTTAGGGTGCCTTGGTTGATTAGGGGTGCCTCCAATTAGATGAAGTTTTCTAACGTTCAACTGATATAGTTGAATGGAGACGTCTTGGTTCATCGGAGGTGCCTTAGTTCCAACGGAGGCACCCAGCTTAATCGAAGGTGCCTTAGTTTGACTGACGTGGATTCCACTACTTATCTCTTTGCCAACGGTCTCCAACTCTTTGAGGTGCCTCGAACCATCGGAGGTACCTCAAGTCCGTTGCATGCGAGGTACCTTGGACTCAATGAAGGCACCTCGGATCTTCACTTCAACAGGGCGCCTCAAGTTGATTGGAGGCACCTTGGATGGTCAACGTCTAAGTTGACTATCACTCTTCGCAAGCCTGGGTGATGGTCCGGTTGTCCAGAGTTGAGTTCACTCAAATTCAACTCTGACCTTCTCCTCGAGTAGGCTTCCTCCCGACTTCTCGTCCCTCGGATGTCCTACACACATCCTTCTTGCTCCACCAGTGCACTCTTCCATATGTCCTTATCCTTCGGATGCACCGATTCCGTCAAATCCCTTCATGTGTCATCCTTCTAACTCACTGTCTCTTTTGCTAAACTTTTTGTGTTTCTAAGTCTCTGTACACTCAGACATAAGGTATTAAATACATAGAATCTAACTTAACTCGGCTAATCAATATCAAAATTAACTCGGGCTACTTACAAGTTCTGGATGACTCCGCATAAGATCTCTTTTGATAGTCCTTAAGTCAATCGTCCCTTGATGGAGCTCAATTTATTTCTCCCATATATCCTTTGATTTAGAAAGGTCAAAGCTTGCTAAGTTGCTCTTGGGTTAGACTACATTGCAAGGTGGTTGTGGCCTTAGCATTGGTTTGAGGCTTTCTTTTGATATCGCTTGTCGATGTCTCAAAGCCTAAGGGTTGACCACTTTTATCTCTTAGTAGATTGAACCTAACTTTGACTATGATTTAATTGTCAATCTTGTCCATTAAGTAGTACTCCATTCTACCCCTTCCAATGACAAAGTTATTGTTATTGAAGAGAGGAGGATAGGTGGTACTATATCCTTCCTGTAAAGACATCAAAGAAAGTTTCTCCAAGACTTTGAAAGTGTTAGAATGTATACTAAAAGCCTAACTTTTTGTATAAATATTTATTTAGAAATAAGAATTACATTGGTCAAATGTCTACATTTATGCAAAGTATAGTTGTCCATTTAATTTATATTGTAGATAATATGGTGTGAGGAGACACACAGAAGATCATGTTATCAGATCCTTATAAATTATAAATAGTAGCTCACAACCAAGATGGAATGGGACAAACCATTGGAGTGGTTGTAGTGTAATTTGGTAATAGTTTATCTTGACTATAATATTACACTAGTACACTATGAGTGTATTGAGCAGGATCATTTGAGGTAGTTTTTTTATACTGACTATATAAAAGAACAAAACCTCTGTTATTATGGAAGTGCACACTCTTAATCATGATATAATAACAAGCACGTATATTTAATATTTATTCCTTTAATTTATCAAAGGGTGTGATTTAATTCGATAAATCAATAGGCCCGATAAGTTGAGAAATGATATTATTTATATGGTGTACTGTTGATTATAGAATGAAACTATGTCCTAGTAATCTAAGTTGATGATGTCCACTTGAGGAGCTCATAAGGATTGTCATGTAAACCCTGCAGGTGGACCTAGTTCGACATGATAATAAAGTTGAGTGGTACTACTCTTGGAGCTAGATATTAATTAAGTGAGTTGTCAGTAACTCATTTAATTAGTGAACATTCAATATCTTATACACAGGGAGATTAATGCACTCATAATAAGAAGGAGGCCATAATATAATTTGAGATTGGTGCGGTAGTTCAATAATAACTCTTTAGTGGTATGAGTTATTATTGATTAACTTGAGTTGGGTGTTCGGGGCAAACACAGGAAGCCCAAGCTCATCAAGAGACCAAAACTAATTTCTCCTCTCAATCCCTGTTGTAGTCTCTATAAAACATTGTATCCACTAAGTCCACTTCTTATCCAAGTAATGGGTCGGACACAACCTTACTTGGAGCAAGGGAGCCGACCAAGTATAGGCTTGGAGCACAAGTAGTGGCCGGTCAAATCATGATTGGTGTCCAACCATGGGGCCGGCCACATAGGATTAAAGGAGATATTAATTTTTGTTAAAATTTTTTCTTTTATATCCATTCATGAAAGGGATTTAAAAGATAAATTTTATTTTTAAAATTTCCTTTTATAGTCATCCTCATGGTTTTAAAAAGAGAGTTTTAGATTTTAAAATATTTCCTTTTATAGCTATCTACAAAAGATTAAAGAGAGATTTTAATTTTATTAAAATCTTTCCTTATTTGTAGTTGTCTATAATGTTTAAAAGAAAGTTTTTAATTTTTGATAAAACTTTCCTTTATGTAACCATGATTTAAAAAGAGAAGTTTTAATTAATTTTTTCTTTTTTGTAGTTATCTACATGTTTTTAAAAGAGAGAGATTAATTTTTAAAATTTTCCTTTATTGTCCATGTACAATAGGAAATTTAAAAAGAGAGATTTTAATTGTTATTAAAATTTCTTCTTTTAGAGGGAGGCCACAAATAAGGAAGTTTTAATTATGTTTAAAAAAAAAAGATAGATCCGCTACCTTAGCGGCCCCCTAGTGCCAGCCCCACAAATATTCCCTTTTGTAAACATCATGGTTTAAAAGGAAGCTTTAATTTTTTATTGTAAAAATTTTCCTTTTTAGTATACCATGATGTGGCCGACCATAAGAAGATTTAAAGGAAGTTTTAATTAAACTTTTCTTTTTTACCAAGACCAAGGATTATAAAAGAGGGGGAGAGGGTGTCTCATGGCTAAGACAACATATTCTTATTCCCTCTCTATTTCCTTGATGATCGGTCATGCTCCCTTCCTTTCTTCTTTCTTGTAACCGGCGGCACCACCTTCATCTTGTCACCTCTTTTGCTTCCTTAGGGCCGGCGGCATCGAGGGTTGCTATATCCTTGTGGTCGGTTGCTTGGAGAGGAAGAAGAAGAAGAAGAAGAGAAGCACTTGGTAGTTGGTTGCTTGAAGGAGAAGAAGAAGAAGGAAATTTCCTATTTTGACATCCCTTGATGGGTCAAGAGTCTTGGAGAAGAAGAAGTGGTCCCGGTGGAGTTTATCTTGGTAGATCGTCGCCCACACGACGTCCAAGAGGAGGTGAGGAATACAACAGAAGATCAAGAGGTCTTTAGCTACAAAGAAAGGTATAACTAGTTGTCTTATTCCGCATCATACTAATTTTCTTTATATGGATTTTGAAATACCAAATACAATAGGCTATCAGTTTTAGGCAATCGATTTTATGTTTCGATTTTGTGTTTCTTTTGTTTTTCGATCTTGTGATTCGATTGTTCTTAGCGGTTAAACCTAGGGTTACTATAAGGAGATTAAATATTGAATTTTGTTGAAAGACTTTGTCTAGGAAGTGGTGGATGATTCCATACGAAGGCCTAGTGCCTCACCATGTTTAACCTGGAAGCCGATCTTTGAAATAAATATTTAATCAACTTTGTAACATGGGTGGATTTAGATTAATAATGTTAAGCATCGTTTGCGATCCAAGTCTAAACTTCTAAGAACAGATAAGTTAAACTTGGAATCAATAATGTTAAGTTCTGTTTATGATTCCAAGTTTAATTTCTAAAGAACACAATAGGTTGTTAGGAAAGGTTCGAGACTTGTACAAAATTTTTGTACAGGGAAACCAGTATGATATTCCGAGTAACAATCAACAATTGATATCAGAGCCTTGTTTTAGCCTCTGTGTGTTTGATTTTTAGTTTAATTATGCACATGTCATACATAATTTAGGCATGATAATAGTAGGATGTGCAAATAGATTAACTCTATAGTTGCAGGCATCCTAGATCCAGCTATTATGACCATGTTGTGTTTATGTGTGATTGGACCCTCAGACATGTCGAGGGTATTTTATGTGTATGCATGATTGTAATATTAAATACAATAAGAGCTGTATTAGTTATTAGGATTTTTACATTTTGTTCGATCTAGATTATATGCATATTCCTTCGTGGAATATAGAATCGATAAATGTAAAATTTTATTCTTATCGCGGATCGTATCCTTGCGAGGCATGGGACTATTTGAGGACCAGAGGCGCAGTGGAAAAGAAGTAAGATAGATCAGACAACTATACTCTATGGCGGTGGCTAAAGATGGCAGCAACTAGGGTTGATGGCACACGAAGGATAGCTATGGATAAAAGCCATAATAGTTGAGAAATTATTTTTCTTATTTATTGCCTTTTATGCTGTGTGTGCTTGTATGCATGTTAAAATTCCTCGTTCTAAATAATTAAGTGGGAGAGGAATTTAATTAAATTCCACGGTCTCCATTATTGGTTTGTAAGTGATGCATTCAAACTTGCGCGTTGGCTCTGAGTGTCTTCCTCCACATCGGATGAGTTTGTTTGCGGATCACTAAATCAAACTTCTTTAATGGATGATTATAAGAAATTATTTAGGATGTGTGTGATATTCTTCAACTGAAGGGGCACAATTCTATTTAGTAGACTTAGTATCAAGTAATGGTATACACTTAGACACATTTAATAGTATCCTCCCCATCGAAGTCACTGCTATTATTTGTGTGATCGAAGAAAAACCAACTATTAATTTATTATAAAGCTAGGTAAAACCCCCTCTTACAAATATTTGAATTTGTATACATCCACACTATCGTGGCATACAAAATTCATGGTGTTTGAGGTAATTTTATTTGTCATAAAGTTAGGTTGACAAAATAAAATTAATAGGTAAAACCTCCTCTTATAAATAATTGAATTTGTATACGTTCACACTATTGTAGCATACAAAATTCATGGTGTTTGAGGTAATTTAAGGTTGACAAGATAATTAATGGGTAAGACCCTCCTCTTACAAATGTTTGAATTTGTATACGTCCACACTAACGTGGCATATAAAATTCACGGTGTTTGAGGTGTTGGTGAATTTAAATGATATTGTTTTGAGAAATCAATATTATTTTAAATTCTAAAGTGTTGACCAAATATTTAATCGAAGGCAGACCAACTATTAATTTTATTTGTCATAAATATAGGTTGACAAAACAATAAAATTAATAAAATCTCCTCTTACAAATGTTTAAATTTGTATACGTCCACACTAACGTGGCATACAAAATTCACGGGGATTTTGAGGTGTTAGTCTTGATCAAATATTTTTGTGATTCTTAGGATTTCAAATATTTTTCAATTCCCTAGTTGTTATTCTAGAGAATAGACTTACTAGTTTCAATTATAATGATTGGAAACAAAACTTGGACACTAAGGTGGACAGTGCTTCAGGAATGAGAACAATAAAGGTGTATCTTATTAATTGTTGAAACATGTTTAGTGGTGTTATCTATCGGTACCTGGCGTGTAGATACGAGAACCACTGATCATGTCTGCAAATCATTGCAGGGGTTCTAGGAAACCTCGACAACTACACGAAGGAGAAATCACTGTTTACATGGGCAATGCTACAGAAGTAGCAGCTGTTGGAGTGGAAGATGTTTATAGGAATAAAATATTGGTTTTGAGAAATTGTCTTTACGTACCAAGTTTTAGAAAGAACTTAATTTCAGTTTCTAAACTATACAAGGATGGATATTCTATCTATTTTGATAACAAAGGTGTTATCAAGAAAAATAGGGAAGTTATCTGTTCTGGTATGTTGGTTGGCAATTTGTATACTTTAAATCCAATAAATCCCACAATGCAACAAATGAAAATTAATAACACATCTTCTAATTCTAATAAGAGAAAGCAACCTTCGGAAATGAACCAAACATATCTTTGGCATCTAAGGCTAGGTCATATTAACTTGAGTAGGATTCAAAGGTTAAAAGCCAATGGACTTTTGGGTTCATTGATGGTGGAAAACTTTTTAACCTATGAGTCTTGCTTGAAAGGAAAAATGACCAAGAGACCTTTTAAGGATAAGGGGTATAGAGCCAAAGATGTGTTAAAATTGGTTCATTCTGATTTGTGTGGACCTATGACTATCCAGGCAAAAGGTAGTTTCGAATATTTCGACTATTCGAGATATGAGTATATTTACTTAATGTGCTGTAAATCTGAGTGCGTTGATAAATTTAAAGAGTTACGTAGAGAAACATGCCTTGTATGAGACATTTTATAAATTATCTATTTATGGTACAAGGCTCTCGAATAGAAAAGTTCAAAGAGTACTTTTCTCTTACTGAAGATATAGGAATCTCATACAAGGCTCTTGTAGATATTTTATGTCATTGTTCAAAGTGGGACCTATTTTGTAAGTAAATTTGTGCCTTATAAATTAAATCGTTTAACCATTATAAGGTTTTAAATATATTAAATAGAAGACTCTTGTAGATATTTTATGTCATTGTTCAAAGTGGAACCTATTTTGTAAGTCAATTTGTGCCTTATAAATTAAATCGTTTAACCATTATAAGGTTTTAAATATCTTAAATAGAATACTAACGCTTCTTTTGTTCAAAAGACCTCATTTGATTAAAGAATATGACCGTGCGTAAGTTGTTTTATAAAATAATTTGCACCTATTTTATAGCAATTTTCTAAGTGCAAACCGATTTGTAAATTAATGTACAACTTTAGACCAAATATTTTAACATTATGAGCCTCCAAATCATAATATTAGTACTTTTATGCCCGATTCTGTCCATGAGGATATGGGTGTTGATGATGGGAACGTTGACGAACAGAGAAATCTAAAGCTTGGGAGAGAGGATCATCGATGGTATCCATTGCCCTACAAACATCACAGATCAAGCATCAGGAAGTGTTAGAGCGAGCATCAGGAAAGAGGTCCCTGACACAGATCCTCTGATGCTCAAATTAGAAAAGAGGTCGAGCGGAAAAAGATGAAGAACAATAAATATGCATGTGAGTAAGACTGTTGTTTGGTGCGTACCTGACCAATGGAGATGATCTCCCTTTTTATACTGCCCTTTATAACCTCCTCAATCATAAGACCTCAGAGAATGTCACATGTCAGAGGGTGTCGGGTCAAAGAAGATGTACGACGGATTTCCATTGGGTAGAGGAAGGTTCCGCGGTTTGTATGTGGCAGAGTATTGGAATATTCTCTGACAAATATATGATATTTTCTGACAAATTGTTGTGATTCCCTGATAATGTTATCCCTCTGGGGGTTCGACCAGCTAAGAGATAGACCGGAAGTAAAGTTGGGATGATGCTCAGATAAGCCTTGGGTCCAATATAATCAGCTAAGAGGTCAGCCGAGATTAGATAGGGATCCCTGCTCATGAGAAGTGAGAGGATTGAGCTCGGTGGTCCGACCGACTAAGAGACCGACCAAGATTAGACTGGAATCTCTACCCATAAGAAGTGAGGAGATTGAGCCCTACGATCTGACCAGAATAAAGCCGACCAGTATTAGAGGACTAGACTATCTAGACACATAATCTTTAATCCTGACTACTACTTTATCTTGACTTTTAACTATCATATCATTTTAACTATCATTTCCATCCTTTCAACGAGATCATCCACGTCTATTTTCCACATCAATACCAAATAAACTATTCTAATAAAAATATTATTGTATACTTTTTTTAATACGGTAGTTTTTCCGTATGTTTATAATTGAGAATATATTAAAACATGCCTTCAAAATCAAAGATTTTGACCATTTATCTTGATAAAAATATCTAAACACAAAGTAACTTCCACCTTATACTTAAAAATATTCTCGGAAATCGGAAGCATGATATTCTAGTAAATGAATTATGAAAAATATAATTTTATTGAAATTCTTTTTATGCGTGAAGAATCAATGATTTTTTTAAAAATGTTTTCTAGTGTTGCAAGAAGCTCTTGTTGTTTTCGTTGTTTTTCTTTTTTCTTTTTCAAAGAATGGAAATAATAAATTCATTCTTCTTTGAAAGAATACGTGTACGTTGACTAAGTTTGGTAGCAGGCACTTTGAGGAAAGGAACACCATGAATAATGCCTTTGGCTCTTCACCACTATACAACCAACCATCACAAGTGGAATATACCAAGAATAATGATAACTGCATGCCTTTAGGCTTTCCACCACTACGTGCCAACTACCTTTACATATCTATCCACAAGCCGAGTCGACCATGAATCCACCCAATGCAAAATCAATGAGCTAGCAATGATTTATTTTACCTAGCAATGCATCCTAGCACACAAGCATGGACCACTCTTGATATCGATCAATTCATCTTCACCTTGTCGCTAGACATTACATGTATGCCAATCATGGGATAGACAAAGTGTTATTCAAAGGCCATTTATAACTTAAGCAAAGGTAATGATGCGATTCGTACAAGTGAAAAACACTCGCATCGAGCTAACAAACTCATGTTAAAGTGCTTTATGATATTTTCATATGCGTTTTATATGTTCAAATAAACCTGAGATGTGATGTAGGAGGATTTAAAGGTTTTTTTTTTCTTGTTGCGATTATTTTAATCTTTTGCATAGTAGAATTTTGAGTCTATTTAAATAATTATTTAGTTGATGTTACAATTAATTTTGGATGAATAATATTTTTCAGTCGTGATGGTAAGTTTCGGCTAAGGAAGGTCCCCAGCATCATGATCATAATACCCAAAATAAGATATTTGAAGATCTACGTACAGAAACAAGTAGTAGAATTAAAAAAGCGTCTAGTGGTGCTAGATCTTAAAGGTCATAAATTTCCTTATCGCAATTATGTTTCCACTTTTGTAAAATCTTATCGCAATCACGAAAGCTGTGGTTGAGAGGAGCGGTATACAAATATTGAGTTTTCAGTTGATCTTCCTGAATTTTCTGGTACACTATAGATCGAGGAATTCATTGATTGACTTAATGAATTGGAGAGAATTTTTATTATAAGGAAGTATCCAATCATGTGAAAATAAAGATGATTTCCATCAAATGAGCTTCCACATAGTGGAAATAATTACGACGTTAGTGATATAAACAAGTGAAATCTAAGAAGATGAAGATGAAGCGTTATTTTCTTCCTTTAGACTACACTCGTACTTTTTTTTCAACGACATCGGGTGTTAAAGTGGGAGTACGAGATTATTCAATGATATATGAAGCCAGACACCAAAGGTAGAAATAAGACACCAAAGGTAGTAGCAGGGTTCGATCCTCGGGGTGTCATGACCTGGGGTTAACGTTTCTGTCATGCGCTTTCAACTGTGTACCTGCATTTACCTCCCTCCATATCCGTGGGACCGACTCTAAGGGGGTTGACGATGTGGCACTGTCCTCAAGGTGTAGCACTGCTAGGGCGCATGGTTTCGTGGCCGAGAGATTCAGATTCGATCCTCAGGGTGTCATTACCTGAGGTTAGCATACCGACCATGCGCTTTCAACTGTGTATCTATATTTACCTCTCTCCATATTAATAGGACTGACTCTAGGGGGTCCGTTGATGTGGCGGTTCTATTGTTTTTTTGTTTAATGGAAGACGATGAATCTATTGATGAAAATATTTCAGGAGATGAGGGAGAAGAAGTTGATGAGAGTGATGAACAATGGCGGCGGCAAGGGGGCGCGGGAGTGTGCGGAAGCACCCTTTCTCCCGGAAATTACACTAGTATACCTTGCTTACTCTGTGTTCGCATCCCCTACCTATTTCTAGGCATCCAGTGATCCGCCTGTTGGCTGCAGTCCGAGGGATGAGGAGGAAGATGAGCTCGAGAAGCGAAACAGACCGTAGAGGTGTAGAGAAACAGAAGACCGTGTTTGGATCCACCACTAAGGTCGACCCATACGATTCTAACCTAATATTCGAGTTGCGAGAGGAGAAGGAAACTGAGATATGTCGTAGAGATATGAGATGGAAAAACCTAGTTAGCCTTCTCTCCGGCAAAACGTGGAGGCTTCGCCAACATTCAACAAGGTCCAAGTTCTCGAGAGTTCAGGAAGGAAAGAGTGAAATTGCAGGCGACAAAAAAACCGCGAGATTAAGCAAAATGATATATTAAGAATTTGGAAATTCGCCTTTAAATTTTGTCTTTCCAAATGACCCCTAGGAATTTAAGGTCTGGTTATATATTCTAATTTTTGCTTATATAGAAATGGAAATGAAGTAAAGAAAATGCATTTGATATTAAAAATACCATGAAAATGAAAATAATAAAACAAAAACTGCATTGAAGTTCAGCGTAAAAAATATTTTGAAATTGGAAAGTATTTTTCAACAAAAAAAAAAAAAGAGAAGAATTGTTCGCTAAAATTTTAACTGAATAATTATTTAAAATTTATTTTTTCAAAAAATATATCATATTAGTAGCGAAGGAGGGTTGATTCATCTTTAGAAGAGTTGACATCAATTTCAACCTCGACTAATGCTAAATACTGAAGTCAAACATAGTGAGCTTTATAGTTGTAAATTCAAGGATCAACAATATGTGGCTTTCATGAGGTCTTAAATTTTTATCTAGTACCTTTTAAAATTTTTGTCTGGATCCGTCATTGGTGATGAAGACAGTAATGACTTGGAGGAGGATGAAATTCAAACCTCCTATCCTGACACAATCAAGAAAAGCATGAGATGGATGACAATATATTTGATGAAGATATCTTGGAAGAAAGGATGATGACAATGAAGAATCTAAATTTGAAAGTAATGAGTTTGTTGATACTTTTACGCAGGATATGGATCTTAGCAATATACATATTATAATACATGAGGATCTTGAACTGTGTGATCTGGGTTCTACTTTATGACACAGTGATAATTCAAATATGAAGGTGACACCTTTTCTGTTCATGCCCAATGGAAAACTTGCAACAACTATAAACTTTTTACTACTGTGGCCAACTCAGGATGTGCATTATGGGGGGAGAATACACTCACAATTCCTTGTTTGGCATAGGGAGAACAAACAACGCTCTGCAAGGTTCACAGCTTGGTTCCATACACTAGAAAATTATTTTATCCATGAATTCGAAAAATACCGGCAACAACTTGCATTAACAAATCTTTGTGCTTTTACTGAGGAGTCTCCTCTGACTATACGTGTGTTAAAATTTATTTCTTTTTATTAGAATTATTTTCATCTTTTACGTCATTTTTGGGTCTATTTAACTAATTGTTTAGTTTGATGTTTGAGCTAGTTTTTCGATGAATAATATTTTTCAGTCCTTCCATCTATTTTTCTTTTTTCTATTTCCTGATATTTTTTCAAATCAATAAATTTTAGAAGATTTTTTTTTATATTCGTGTTTGAATCATGGAATTAATATTGATCCCGTCCGAAAGCTGGGTCGGACGGAGGCTGGTCACGGTGGACTGGGCGTTGACGAAAAGTCGTAGGTGATTCGGCTCCCACGGGTGGCTGACGCTGCTGCAGGACCCTGCGCACACTCAGACGATCCACCTCTTCCCGTTAGAGACCAGAACCCAGGGAAAAAAGTCCCCGGATCAGGCCCTCCGACGCTCAAGTCAGGTCCTTTTTTCCCCGAAAAAAGCAGAGAGAAGAAGAAAAGACAGTTGTGGAAAAAGTGACGAGGGAATGTGTGCGCGTACCTGTGTACAAGGGATCTCTCCCTTTTTATGTGTCCTCCTCTCTTAGGACCTGCCCTCTTGTCAGAAAACGTTAGACGCTGGGCTTTGTCCTCTAGTCCCGGACACCTGTCGTACTGCCATTCGTCGCGAAAGCATCTTTCTGTTTAGGGACCTCCGCCTTCGCACATGAGTTTTGTCTTGTAGTGATGGACAGCTGGCAGGCTGCTACTAGTTGTGAGGGCATCTTTTCGTTTTAGGAACCTCCGCCTTCGCTCGCCCTATTAGAATGTAATGATTATCCTCGACGGACCGTTGAGATTCTCCGCACCCGCACTACTTAGCTTCTCCGATCCATTGTGACTTGCACCGGCCTCGCCTCTTCTGATCGACTCTAGCCTCTAAGTGTTACCTGCCAGACGGGCTGACTCTGCTCAGCTCTGCCGATCCCGACCTGCCTCTATGCTTTGTATTTCCTGGCCCTCTACCGCAGGCCTGTAGATCAAACTACTTCTGCTAAGCTCTCTGCTCAGCTCTGCCGATCCCGACCTACCTCTGTGCTTTGTATTCCTTGGCCCTCTACCGCAGGTCTGTAGATCGAGCTGCTTCTGCTCAGCTCTGCCGATCTCGACCTGCCTCTGCCCGGTTCTGCCGCTTCCGACCTACCTCTGTGCTTTGTATTTCCTGGCCCTCTACCGCAGGTCTGTAGATCATTCGTAACTTGCACTTCCGATCCTTCGACTCGCAGACCTGCCGACCAAACCGTCTCTACACAGCTCTGCCGCGTCCGACCTGTGATTTGTGACTTGCACTCCCGGGCCTTCGAATGGTGGACCTGCAGACCGAGCTGCCTCTATACAGCTCTGTCGATCCCGACCTGTGCCTGGTGTTCCCCCTGTCGTCTCTCTTCGTTCTCCTACAGCTCTGCCCCTTCGATGAACAAGTCTGCCTGGCCCTTGGCTACCCCCTATGCTCAACTCTGACTGCCCCGTCAGCTTGACTATTCGACCGCCAAGTTGCCTTGACTATTGACTGCCACATCCTCTTGACTTTTGACCGCCATATGGCCTTGACTTTTCTAATCCTTTCCTCTTGGGCCCCTCCATCGCCAACCGTATCACAAGCCTCCCCCACAAGTCTAGTCGAAAGAGGACGACAGTCTGACTGACTAGACCTCCGCCCATCTCTGTGACCTCAGCATATCTCTGGAACCTCAGCATATCTCTGTGTTTCTGCCTCAACATATCCTTGTGATCTCAGCATATCTCTGCGCGCATATCTCTTGCGTCACGTTGCCTGGGCTCTCACATCAACCTTTGTGTCGCGTCACCTGGGATACCATGCCTCCTTTACTGCGTCGCCAGTCGCTTGGGGCACCGTTCCCACGTATTTGCTTTGACTTGGCCACCCGCCTCCTCTATAAAGAGCCTCACGATCACTTTTTCACTCCATCCTTCTTCATTTCTGCTTTCCTATTTTCTCTTGCCAACCCGTGTTCTGCCAACTTCCTCCCTCCGCGATGCATTCTCCTTCCTCCGACGAAGTTGATCAGCCGCCCTCCCAAACGCTGATAAATCAACTCACCTCGCTGCTCGCCGCGAGAGAACGTGAACTCGAGCGCATGTCCCAGGAATGCGCTCGCCAGACAGCTGCCCTGCACTCCATGGAAGCCTAGTATCGTGTTGCGAAGCATTGTGTGCATGCGGAGAAGGCGAGGAAAGAGGAATGCCAGGCTAGCCTGCAACGCCAACTTAGCCTCCAAGAACGCTTGAAGCGAGAGCACGAGGCGGAGTTATCCCTTCTCCGCACGTGCCTTGATGTCAAACAAGACACGATCGCCCAGCAACAAGCAGTCATTGACTCCTTACATGCGGAGCTGGCTCGGGCTTTGGATGTCCCTGAGTCTCCCGACAGGTCTTCACGCGGAAGTGCTCATTCTCCATGGCCAATCCCTTCCATGAGTCAAAGCTGGCCTGGGGAATAGTTGTCTCAGTGGCTCCTTTGTCACAAGGCGTTCCCGCTTGTGGCCTTGGCTGTATCACCTTCTCATTGAACTGTGCTGCTGTGCTCACATATCCGTCCCCTTTTGGCATAGTCTTTCCTACTCAATTTTCATCTAGCAAGCATTTTTTAGAAACTGGCCCGTATGTAAGAGCCCAGAATCGTTTCATGATTCCTTTTCATGTATGAATTTTGGATAATAAAACTGATATAAAGCTTAAAAACTGTAGTGGACGTGCAAAACCTGATTTTGTAGTTAATATTGACGCTGTAGGAGTAGGGTAGATGGCCACTCGCATCCTTTGCCCTGCGTATTTGCTGCATATTTGCAATTTGCGTGAAATAAAGCCAGATGTAGCTGACCTGATTATTGGAAATGCTCCGCTCAATGCGAGGCGAATCCCTTAGAAAGGCAGTCAGGTGTGGGCACCGAGCTCGCTTATGATTTTCGCAGGGGGGTTGACTTTTAATTCTCGCATGGGAGCCGACCTGAAAGGTCGTTGGGCATGAGAGCAGAGCTCACTTATAACTCGCACTGAGGCGAGAGTCTGGGGCTCACTTTTAATTCTCGCATGGGAGCCGACCTGAAAGGTCGTTGGGCGTGAGAGCAGAGCTCACTTATAACTCGCACTGAGGCGAGAGTCTGGGACTACCGACCTAAAAGGTCGTTGGGCGTGAGCACAGGGCTCACTTTTAATTCTCGCATGGGAGCCGACCTGAAAGGTCGTTGGGCGTGAGAGCAGAGCTCACTTATAACTCGCACTGAGGCGAGAGTCTGGGGCTACCGACCTAAAAGGTCGTTGGGCGTGAGCACAGGGCTCACTTTTAATTCTCGCATGGGAGCCGACCTGAAAGGTCGTTGGGCGTGAGAGCAGAGCTCACTTATAACTCGCACTGGGGCGAGAGTCTGGGGCTACCGACCTAAAAGGTCGTTGGGCGTGAGCGCAGGGCTCACTTTTAATTCTCGCATGGGAGCCGACCTGAAAGGTCGTTGGGCGTGAGAGCAGAGCTCACTTATAACTCGCACTGAGGCGAGAGTCTGGATACTCCGGTCCGAGACCGGTGGCGATGGCGCCGGTCCGGGACCAGTAATGATACTCCGGTCCGAGACCGGTGGCGATGGGGCTGGTCCGAGACCTGCCGGACCCTCCTCGCTAGTAGCACAGATGTGATGCTCTCTTCAGCCTCCATCTGCCTCATCTGAACCGCCTTCATTACTTCTGCCGGGCTAGGTGCTATTCGCCAGTTTTGCGCTTGCTCGGCCGCATCCCTCGTCTTCCTGCAAGCATATTATGCATAGTACAGGATGTGGGCGGGAGAGAGGGAACATGAACCTTATTCGGCCTTTGGCTTGCCACGCTCTTTCTAGCTTGTGGGAGCCTCGCGTGCCCTCGCATACTGGTGTAGTTAACAAACCGGCTCGGGGAAGGTCTCCATCAAGATGCTTGCCTAGCTACTCAGAGTAAGCAGTTCCCCTGACTGCCTACCCGCGCCTTCCTGACCTCCGCTGATCAGCCTTGTCCCTTGCGCAACCCCTACTGAATTGCCTGGCCTTTGCAGCTCTGTAAAATCTCCCGCTTGACCTCACCGATGGATGCCTCTTTCTTAGAGCCACACCTTGTCATGATTACCCCGCCGCACCTATCTTTAATACGTTTATTCTAACGCTGACACCTGTCCGTCGCATTTATGGTCCACGCTTCCTGATGTCATTTTCCATACCTTTTTCACACGCCTCCGTGCTTACTTCCCTTCAGACAGCGCGGGGCGGGTTACCCAAAAAGATACTCGGCCCAATTCTCAATGTTTCCTAGGCATGAATGGGCTTTATAAACCCTAAAGGCAATCCGCCGCTTTCTTTCCAACGCTTCGTTCTCCTCCTCTCCTCCTCCGTGCTCGTCCTGGTTAGTGTGACTTGCCATCTTCCTGCCTGAGCTCGCGACCCCTCTGCCCTCCTGTTCGCTCCTGGCCTGTGATTGTCACGCCCCGGAGGAGTCCTTGACCAAAGAAATTTCGGCAGCACCTCCCCTGTACGGCGGACAATCTGAAACTTTCTACATACACAATATACATCAGCCACATGCGGCTGGAATATACACACAACCACGCAGTTATATATATATCGTCAGCCCACTCGGCTGGAACAAAATATAAAACACAGCAGAAAAACGATAGAAATCCAAAATACATGACTGCTAGCCGGCTAGGCTTACACAACCAACAACATAACACCCTGGGAAACAAAATCGGAACACAAAGTCAAAATACACACATACCATATACCACGATAAACATAAACAAAACGCGAATACTGGTCTTCTAATGTGATGTGGGGACCGGCAGTCAGGATACTCCAAGCGACTCCATAAACAACCTGCTACCTGAAAAAGATAGTGTCAACGGGGGTGAGTTCAATAACTCAGCGAATACCAATGGACATGAGTAGTAAGATATATCTAACAGCAATAAACATGGAATACAGCTTCCTAATCATATATAGGGAATATGCAAAACTGAAAGGTAACTGAGAAAGCTGTACTCACCAGGAACTCCTATCTAGACAAAAGGGGCGTCAAACCGAAAGTGTCAATAATCCTGTATGTAGGTCAAAAGTATGCATCCAACCAAAATGCAGCAACCAAATGCAGCAAACACAATCATAAGAATATAAATGCATCAATGCATATGATGCTAATGATGCGTCCTGGTCAACCCTGACGTCAGTCAGTCATCTCACACACAAATGGTGAGACCGAGTGGGTAGGGCTGTGACAACCATGCACTCTGTCGTCACTACTCCTGATGAGTGACCGAGTGGACGGGATGCTGTCGGAGTACTCCTGTCCTGTGACCCCAAATCATAAATGGGGGAGCTCAATGCTCTCATCTCCTGGTACACGATGACGGGGAGGTATCTCTGGCTACCACCGAGTCACCGACCAACGGAGCCAAACGAGTCCACCGTCTCACGGCTACTACTGATACACTAAATGCCGTGAGCCAAACAGGCAGGCTGCCGGCTACCGAGTCCTCGGACCAGCGGAGCCAAACAGTAGAACCACACACATGCCGATATACCACTAATCCATGAGTGGTGGTGTGTGCGAATACATATGGCGATGTGCTCAACTATAGTGGAGCCGACAATCGCGCAACATGTAATCATGATGCATGACACTAAGCATAGTCATAAACTGATCAGCATAACCATATCCATATATGTATAATATGGGTACCACAGTATCAGTGAGTCAAATCCACGAATCTAGGGTATACAGATCCTCTATGGTATAACAACCTAGATCCTAAACATATCCTCCTTCCATAACATATGTACCAACAATATACATAGATCAAAGAATCAGAGTCTAGGTACACGAATCATATATGATATACAAATAGAGGTACACAAGCCAGGTATGGTATAAAAACCTAGGTATCAGATAATCTAGATACACCTGCCAGAAATAAAATCCAGAACCTAGTCCTAACCTCAATAGAGCATGGTATGTCACTTACTCTAGGAACTAAGGTACTCATGGTAATAAAGTACTCATGGCAATAAGATACTCATGGTAACAAATCACGAGATATAAGCACGGATACATAACAAGCGACAAACCTAACATGCTATGGATATCAAACAGTGACATACCAAAGACAAACATGTTCATTGCTTGCAGCTATAAAGTACTATGCATATCCAAATGACGATATCATAAAAGATAAGTCAAGAAGTACCTGCCTTTATCTGTAGTCTGTACCAAACAATCCTCACGTCAGAAACAATCGTCCCGTAATCAGGGTCCTGCATACACATATTCAATTTAGCTACTCTAACAAGTATCATTTAGGTAAACTGAATATTAGGACCGAATAAATATACATATTCCCTTTCCAATTAAAGAAATTTAAATTGAATCAATCCAAAATGGTCATCTGAACTCCAATTATTATAACCCAAGAACAATCTCAACTATCGAATATAATTTATCTACAACAAAAATTATCATACCTAACAAATATCAAATTCGAAACATGACTACAATTTATCATGTATAATAACATAACATACCTAAATCACCCTATAACCAAATTAGTTATGTATCAATTCATACCTAGAGCATGTATCAAAAGTGTGCCAACTCACTCCATAAACCAAGCACTTACCTTACTGCTGCAGGATGGGGTTACTGTCGAAATCAAAAACACCCCACAATATATAAAACCTCACCAATCCGTGACCTAGATTAGCAGCAAAGAAGAACATGAACTGCGATCTAGCCACAGCCCTAATTCCACAGCTAGGTATGGCCCTTACCTTCAAGATTCGGCTAGGGCAGAGAAAATATGGGTCGACACTAGGGCTGAGGAGCGGCAACAAGTGGCAGCGTCGGCTGTGGTGAAAACAGGAGTGCTAGGGCAGAGGCGACAGCGCTGCTCTGGTCCAGTGAGGCAGCGGCTTCGGCGGGGCTCCGTGGCGGAAGAGGGAAAGCCATTCTGCCGGAAATGGCTAAGGCACAGGGGGTGCGGCGCTGGCTCCGTGTGTCGTCGACGGCTAGGGCACCGAGACAGAGAAGAAGTGAGGAGATGGGTCGGCGGCGGTGCTAGGGCATGACGACGGCGATGTCGGGCAGAAGGGTGCGTCGCAAGGAATGATGAGAAGAGAAGGGAGGCGGCTGGTATCGGCGCAGAGGAAGAAACCGCCGGCACCGGCGGTTAGGGATTTTGGCGTCGGGTTCGGGAGTGAGGGAGAAGAGAGGTGCGGGTGAGGGCTCGGGGAAAAGAATAAGAGAAAAAAAAAAAGAAAAACAAAGGAAAAAGAAAAGAAAAAGGAAAAGAAAATAAATCTTTTCCTTATTAAAACAGGGTAGCCTAAACAGGCTTTTCCGGGTCCCGTTTTTTATCCCCGTGAACTCGTCCGTACGAGCTCCGAAAAATTTCCGAAAAATTTCCAAAAATTCCAAAAAAATTCCCTCATTAATATTGGCATGTTTTCGGTATTTTACATTCTCCCCCACTAATAAAAATTTGGTCCCCAAATTTCAGTATTAACCATCAGCAAATACTAACAACAGATATAGAAAGTATAAATGTTGAACGGTAAATTAAAGCACATACCTCAAGTGAAAAGATGGGGTATCGAGCTCGGATCGTATCCTCGAGCTCCCAGTTAGCCTCCTCATCCGAATGATACTGTCATCTGACTTTAACCAGTCGGATAGTCTTGTTCCACAACTGATGCTCTTTTTCCGGTCTAAAATCTGTACCGGAATCTCCTCATAAGTGACGTCAGGCTGAACGACGCTGTGATATCTGTCAGTACATGTGTCGAGTCGGATATATACCTCATCAGCATAGACACATGGAATACGTCGTGAACACCCGCCAAAGCTGGTGGTAGCACTAAACAATAAGCTACCGCTCCAACCCTTCCCAAGATCTGGAAAGGTCCAAAGTATCGAGGAGCTAGCTTGCCTCTAAGGCCAAATCTCTTCACCCCTTTCGTGGGTGAAACCCGCAGAAATACATGATCACCAATAGAGAACTCCAAAAGTCTCCGTCTCCGATCAGTATAACTCTTCTGGCGGTCCTGCGCCTCTGACATCCTCCGTCTGATAATACGGATTATCTCTGCCTCATGCGGAGCTCTATGAGGTCCCGACAACTGGGCCTGAGGTCCCGACAACTGGGCCTCCCCAACCTCATCCAGAGGGTGGGTGTCCGACAAGGCCTACCATACAACACTTCAACGGTGGCATTAGGATAGTCGAATGCAACCCGTTGTTGTAGGCGAACTCTACCAATGGCCAATGATCCGCCCAACTGCCTCCAAAATCCAATACACAAGCCTCAACAAGTCCTCTAGAGTCTAAATGGTCCACTCTACTGTTCATCTGTCTGCGAATGGAAAGTTGTACTGAAACAGAGCTGCGTGCCCAAGGCCTGTTGCAGACTCTGTCAAAAAAATGAGACGTGAACCGGGAGTCTCTATTTTAAATAATAGTCAATGAGACACCCCGTGATTTGATGATCTCCCGGCAAAACAGATCTACCAATCGATCGAGGGAATCAGTCCTCCGGATCGCTAAGAAGTGCGCGGATTTGGTTAATTGATCAACGATTACCCAAATCACGTCATGGTCTCGTCATGTCCTCGGCAAACTCACCACAAAGTCCATAGTAATATGTTCCCATTTCCACTCGGGAATAGGAATCCGCTAAAATAAACCGGCAGGTCTCTGTTGCTCAGCCTTCACTTGCTGACAGACAAGACTACAAAATTCCGCGATGTCTTTCATCATACCGTTCCACCAATAAGAACTTCTCAAATCTCGGTACATACGGGTACCGCCTGGGTGGATCGCAAATCGAAAGTGATGAGTCTCCTGAAGTAGCCCCTGTAAGACCGGATGAGACTGAGGTACGCACAATCTGCCTCGGGAGTATATAATACTCTCCTCGTCTCGTGTGAACTCGGTCTGCTGGCCGGAGCTATCTGGCTGCTAATAAATTGCAAATGCTGATCACCAACCTGGGTCTCTCGGATCCTCGTCCTGATCAACGATTGAGCAACTATGGTAACAAGAATACTCTATTCTGTCTGTCCCTGCTCCTCAAGGTCTAACTCGGAGAAACCCTGAATCAAGTCTGTGACCACAACTTGATGGTAAGCTACAGTCCCTCTATACTTCCGGCTAAGTGCATCGGCAACCACATTAGCTCTCTCTGGGTGATAGCTAATGGTACAATTCGTAATCTTTCAAGAATTTCATCCTTCTCTTCAGTCAGAGATTAAGTTTCTTTCTAAGTGAACAACTATTTGAGACTCTTATGACCAGTGAGAATCTCAAATGTAATACCGAACAGATGCTGCTGCCAAATCTTCAAGGAAAAATAATGGCGGTCAGCCACAAGTTATGTACTGGGTAGTTCTCCTCATGCTCCTTCAACTGCCGAGAAGCATAGGAGACTACTCTATCGTGCTGCATCAGAACAACGCTCAAACCCTGAGTAGATGCGTCGGTGTAGAGGACATATCCGTCCTCTCCCGAAGGTAAAACCAAAATCGGAGCCGACACTGGTCTCCGCTTTAGCTCCTAGAAGCTGGTCTTGTAGTCCTCGAACCACGTAAACTTCACGCTTTTCCTGGTCAAGTGTGTCAATAGCATAACAATCCGTGAGAAATCCTCAACGCATCTCCGGAAATATCAGCCAAACAAAGGAAGTTGCGAGCCTCTTCTATAGACTCCGTCTACTCCCAACAGTAACATCCTCTATCTCCTGTGTAACCACGGTATACTCTTACTGGTGACCGTGTGTCTCAAATATCTCACAGAAGAAAACCAAAATACACACTACTGATCTTCACATATAGATGTTCTCGTCGAAACATCTCTAGAACTATGCGAAGGTGGTGTACTTGACTCACCTCAGATATGTAATAAATCACAATATCGTCAACAAAGACAATGGAAACCGATCCAAACATTCTAGGGATACCCAAATCATCGAGTTCATGACAACATCTAAGGCACCGCAAGCACTAATGGTAAAACCAAGACACATAATGTCCGTATCACAGACATTCCTAACAATAAGATCCTCAACAATAAACAGATCTAATCACCAACGATATATAATCACCAAAGAATAGAACCTCCAGTGTGAGAGCAATGCTCTATCACACGAATACCACATATGTGGGAGCAACGCTCTACCACAAGAAATCCTCCATATGTGGGAGCAACGCTCCACCACAAATAATCCAGAATATATATATCCACAATATATATGGAAGCAATGCTCCGCTACAAACAATCCGCAATATGTAGGAGCAACGCTCCACTACAAAACAATCCCTAAATATGTGGGAATCCAGAATATGTGGAAGCTACGCTCTACCACAAACGATCCATAACATGTGGGAGCTACGCTCTACCACAACAATACAAAAGTGCCCAAAGCACCTAACTATCTAGCTAGAGACTGCACAAGATCTCTCTACCACAGATCACTGTGGGTAGCCTAGGGTATAACCACCCAGAAAGCAAATCAAATCCATAGTCAACTCTATCATCCTCCTAGTGGGTCGGTCACCCACTAATGGGAGAATTAGTTGACAGGGTAAAACGACCAATATCATAATGTAGACATTTAATATTCTACATTTAACATATATAGGTAGAATCATCATGATGCTACCAACCATACATCTGACACACGTGCACACACAACATATGTATGATCGACATAATCCTCCGATTAGTACACACCAAAAATACTCACATCATAGGTATAAATCACCATGATACCTCCAACAATGCATACCGAACCCGTGTGCACATATCAATATAGGTATAATCGACAATACACCTCAAACAACACTCACCTGACATATATACACATATGCCAAGAGTATAATCAACGTATACTTCCAATAAGGCATACTAAAACCCAGGTGCATTCACAAATCACACAAAATCAACAAGATACCTCAAATACCACACCAAACACATATGTACATACCACAACACCGATGTAGTCGACAAGATACTTCCAACATGACATTCACACCCATGTGCACATACCACGACACAGATTTAAATCGATAAGATACCTCCAACATGTCAATCAGGCACGTACAGCTAACTAAATAGCTATAATCCACAAGATACCTACAATAACCATATCTAGATGGGAATACCCACACTATCCACAAATGAACTATCCATCATAGAACTCCTTCAACTCATAACAATCATATGTACACTTCATAGATATGCATAATCAGCATATTTAATCCAATCTATCACACCAACCCTATGCCATCTTCGAAGTTATCCAATTAGGTACAAACAGTCTAAAATTACAGTACCCATGGAATAGGATACTTCGATCCTCTATCGACTGACCAAATCATCAATAGTATATGGCTAATCCAATCCTTTCCCACGTCAGGATAAGCTAGATACTCGATGTGCTCAAGATATCCAACTAACCACGAATAACTCAAGATTCAAACATCTAGAAGTAAAGTAGGTCAATCCCCTACTGTTCGGGTCAACAAAACTAATCGGTCATCTACTAACTAATCAAGAATAAATAAAGCCTCTACAAGCATCTAAGGTAAATCGATCACGACTACCCAAGTCAACAAACGTAGATCAGTCTTCTACTGACCGATCTAACAAAAGTAAACTAATTATCTCCTGATAAAATTAACTAAGATAACATGGTATTCTACGGCTAAGTCAACATGAATATATAGATACTATCCATTACCCAACTAATAATAGCAGAGACTGGTATGTACCTCAATCCATTATCCAACTAGTAATAACAAAAACTAAAACTACTGGTGTATGATATGAAAAATCACCAGAAACTGTAATCCCTCACATGTAATATGGCTACAACATCAGACAGATACCAGATACAAAGTGTCATAACTATCACATTCAACAATGCATACTCTAACTAAATAGTAGGATAACAGTATACCAACATACCTCCTATAGCTTGGAGATGTCCTGCTGCTGCCAGGTCCCAAAACCCAAAAAGTCACATCGAGAAGACCAAAACACGAAATCTGAAACACCGGAAAAATAAGACACGTAAGTCGATCTCTGATACCAAATAAATTGATATCAGATAAATCTCGAAAATCCAGAACACATAGCAAGTATCGTATACCTGCTCTGATACCACTAAATTGTCACGCCCCGGAGGAGTCTTTGTCCGAAGAAATTTCGACAGCACCTCCCCTGTACGGCGGACAATATGAAACTTTCTACATACACAATATACATCAGCCACATGCGGCTGAAATATACACACAACCACGCAGTTATATATATATCGTCAGCCCACTCGGCTGGAACAAAATATAAAACACAGCAGAAAAATGATAGAAATCCAAAATACATGACTGCTAGCCGGCTAGGCTTACACAACCAACAACATAACACCCTGGGAAACAAAATCGGAACACAAAGTCAAAATACACACATACCATATACCACGATAAACATAAACAAAACGCGAAGACTGGTCTTCTAATGTGATGTGGGGACCGGCAGTCAGGATACTCCAAGCGACTCCATAAACAACCTGCTACCTGAAAAAGATAGTGTCAACGGGGGTGAGTTCAACAACTCAGCGAATACCAATGGACATGAGTAGTAAGATATATCTAACAGCAATAAACATGGAATACAGCTTCCTAATCATATATAGGGAATATGCAAAACTGAAAGGTAACTGAGGAAGCTGTACTCACCAGGAACTCCTATCCAGACAAAAGGGTCATCAAACCGAAAGTGTCAATAATCCTGTATGCAGGTCAAAAGTATGCATCCAACCAAAATGCAGCAACCAAATGCAGCCAACACAATCATAAGAATATAAATGCATCAATGCATATGATGCTAATGATGCGTCCTGGTCACCCCTGGGTCATCTCACACACAAATGGTGAGACCGAGTGGGTAGGCTGTGACAACCATGCACTCTGTCGTCACTACTCCCGATGAGTGACCGAGTGGACGGGATCTTGTCGGAGTACTCCTGTCCCGTGACCCCAAATCATAAATGGGGGCTCAATGCTCTCATCTCCCGGTACGGATGACGGGGAGGTATCGGCTACCACGCTGAGTCACCGACCAACGGAGCCAAACGAGTCCACCGTCTGCCGGCTACTACTGTTGCTACACTAAATACCGGGAGCCAAGCAGGCAGGAACTGCGGCTACCACCGAGTCCTCGGACAACGGAGCTAAAAGCAGAACCGCCACACACCTCCGATATACCACTAATCCATGAGTGGTGGTGTGTGCAAGACATGTAATCGGCGATGTGCTCAACTATAGTGGAGTCGACAATCGCGCAGCATGCAATCATGATGCATGACACTAAGCATAGTCATAAACTGATCAGCATAACCATATCCATATATGTATAATATGGGTACCACAGTATCAGTGAGTCAAATCCACGAATCTAGGGTATACAGATCCTCTATGGTATAACAACCTAGATCCTAAACATATCCCCCTTCCATAACATATGTACCAACAATATACATAGATCAAAGAATCAGAGTCTAGGTACACGAATCATATACGATATATAAATAGAGGTACACAAGCCAGGTATGGTATAAAAACCTAGGTATCAGATAATCTAGATACACCTGCCAGAAATAAAATCCAGAACCTAGTCCTAACCTCAATAGAGCATGGTATGTCACTTACTCTAGAAACTAAGGTACTCATGGTAATAAAGTACTCATGGCAATAAGATACTCATGGTAACAAATCACGAGATATAAGCACGGATACATAACAAGCGACAAACCTAACATGCTATGGATATCAAGCAGTGACATACCAAAGACAAACATGTTCATTGCTTGCAGCTATAAAGTACTATGCATATCCAAATGACGATATCATAAAAGATAAGTCAAGAGGTACCCGCCTTTATCTGTAGTCCGTACCAAACAATCCTCACGTCAGAAACAATCGTCCCGTAATCAGGGTCCTGCATACACATATTCAATTTAGCTACTCTAACAAGTATCATTTAGGTAAACTGAATCTCAGGACCGAATAAATATACCTATTCCCTTTCCAATTAAAGAAATTTAAATTGAATCAATCCAAAATGGTCATCTGAACTCCAATTATTATAACCCAAGAACAATCTCAACTATCGAATATAATTTATCTACAACAAAAATTATCATACCTAACAAATATCAAATTCAAAACATGACTACAATTTATCATGTATAATAACATAACATACCTAAATCACCCTATAACCAAATTAGTTATGTATCAATTCATACCTAGAGCATGTATCAAAAGTGTGCCAACTCACTCCATAAACCAAGCACTTACCTTACTGCTGCAGGATGGGGTTACTGCCGAAATCAAAAACACCCCACAATATATAAAACCTCACCAATCCGTGACCTAGATTAGCAGCAAAGAAGAACATGAACTGCGATCTAGCCACAGCACTAATTCCACAGCTAGGTATGGCCCTTACCTTCAAGATTCAGCTAGGGCAGAGAAAATATGGGTCAGCACTAGGGCTGAGGAGCGGCAACAAGTGGCAGCGTCGGCTGTGGTGAAAACAGGAGTGCTAGGGCAGAGGCGACAGCGCTGCTCTGGTCCAGTGAGGCAGCGGCTTCGGTAGGGCTCAGTGGTGGTCGGCTGTCGGCTGTGGTTGCGGCGCGAGGTGGCTTGGGCAGAGGCGCCTGTGTGCGGCTCGGGAGGAAGAGGGAAAGCCATTCTGCCGGAAATGGCTAAGGCACAGGGGGTGCGGCGCTGGCTCCGTGGCACGACGACGGCGATGTCGGGCAGAAGGGTGCGTCGCAAGGAATGATGAGAAGAGAAGGGAGGCGGCTGGTATCGGCGCAGAGGATGAAACCGCCGGCACCGGCGGTTAGGGCTTTTGGCGTCGGGTTCGGGAGTGAGGGAGAAGAGAGGTGCGGGTGAGGGCTCGGGGAAAAGAATAAGAGAAAAAAACGAAAAACAAAGGAAAAAGAAAAGAAAAATGAAAAGAAAATAAATCTTTTCCTTATTAAAATAGGGTAGCCTAAACAGGCTTTTCCGGGTCCCGTTTTTTATCCCCGTGAACTCGTCCGTACGAGCTCCGCAAAATTCCCGAAAAATTTCCAAAAATTCCAAAAAAATTCCCTCATTAATATTGGCATGTTTTCGGTATTTTACAGTGATCCTTCTCGCCTCCAACCTTCTTGCTTGCTTCTTCCTCACGACTATGGATGGTAAGGACCTCCCCTAGTATTCATGCTATCTTTCAGATTTGGATCACCGTGACCTGTCGGCCTTACAATCCCTTCTGCGATTGGAATCCTCATATGAACTTCGTCTTCCGGCACCCAATGAACATCCTTCGTCTCCTCCCGAAGGCTTTATCACTGTCTTTAGAGATCAGATTGTAGGCGGTCTCCGCTTTCCTTTGCACCCCTTTATTTCTGACTTGTGCCAGTATTGCGGCATCGGCATCTCCCAGTTTGCTCCCAATGTATTTCGAGCTATCTGTGGAACCGTCATCTTATGCCGTATCTATCGAATTCCCTTGACGCCTCACCTATTCCAGCACTTCTATTCTTTCCGGCGAGCCGAGGCGAGGATATTCAACGTTCAGGCCAAGCCGGGTTATAAGTTCTTTGACGGCCTACCTTCTTCCAATAAGGGTTGGAGGTCCCGATTTTTCTTTCTTAAACCCCCCGCCCCCTCAGCCGGGTCTTCTCAGTGGCGACCCATCCTGGCTTCGGATTTTCCCCAACATGTTCATGAATCTGCCTGCTTCGCAGTTGCGGACAAGTTGACCGGCGTTCTTGTTCGCTTGTCTGTGTTGATGTTGGAAGGCATTTTATACACCTTCGGTCTTAGTCCTGTCCCCGCAGAAATCGGAGCTCCCTTTGGTAAGTCG
The DNA here is from genome assembly GCF_018446385.1 of Zingiber officinale. Lineage (NCBI taxonomy): Eukaryota > Viridiplantae > Streptophyta > Magnoliopsida > Zingiberales > Zingiberaceae > Zingiber > Zingiber officinale. The sequence goes on along the minus strand of NC_055988.1, from coordinate 159,038,762 downwards.
TTTATTCTTGCGCGCCGCTCTTCGCTAACTGAGGTGCCTTTTCTTTTTTATTCTTGTAGCGGTTGCTATCCTCCGTTCCTTCGCCTGTCAAGAGACACCTGCAGTTGCTGTCCTGGAAGCTCTGCATAAGGAGCTGACGCCAGGCCTGCCTTCTGATCCAGCTGCTGCCTTCGATCCTCAACTTCCAGCGCCCCCGACCTCTGATGTTGTGATTGCCCCGCCGCTCGCAGTGCTACCTGCTCCCAGCTCTGCAGACCCAGCATTGTCCCACACCTCCGATCAACCTGCAACTGCTTCCTCTCCCGCTAGACAGGCTCCTCCTCTCCGTCCTACTATACGGCTGCGTGTGACGCGCCAGAGCAAACGGATGGCCCCGGTCACCGCCGCTTCTCCTCCACCTTCGCAGCGCCAATGCGTGGTGGTTCTCTCTTCCCCCTCCAAGTCTTCGGGCATGAGCTCGGCCCAGGAGACTAGCTTGGGCCAGGAGGAGGCCTATGACCTGGAGGTGGCAGGCCCGCCATCAGGCCGACTCACTCCGGCGCCACTCCAGAGCGTGCTACCTGCCCCGCCTTCGCCTTCTGGTGGCCAACCCCTGGGTTCGTTGACTTCTCCAGCCTCCTCCCCTCTGATACCAACGAGCTCGGCCGTGCCTATTTCGGAACCGCCCTCCTCGGACTGGGCCTTTAGGGCCTTCTGGAGGCTTCCTTTGGAGACTGACCCGGCCAACGTGCCGGCTGCCAACCCATCCCCTTTTTTCGGTAGGGTCGACTTCCACGGGGCCTTGGCCAACTCCTGGCAATCGGCTAATCGGCAGTTCTGGGAAAGTGACTACCCTCTGGAAGAGTTCGACCAGATTGCTTGTTCTCTGGTCGCGGTGAGTCTCTTCTTTCCTTCTTTCTGGGCATGCGTGTGTTTCCATAACCTCATTTCCCTTCATATGGGCACTTGCAGACCTGCTCGGCGAGTCTGAGCGTAGTTCAGCGAGCGGCCGAGCTAGAGCGGGAGAATGCGGCACTCAAGGCACGTCTCCGGGAACTGGAGCCCCCTTCATCTTCCACAGCTCCTTTTGAGCCCTCCCTGGGAGGCCTGGACTCGTATCTGCGTGTCGCTGGGGAATCAGCGGCCTCCGCCCGGGAATTGCCGCAGGACACCTTCCCCTCCTTCGAGGCGGATGACGGGCTCTTCTTCCAGGCTGCTCCTCCTCCTGCGGCCGATCCAACCCCCGTAGAGGTGTCTCCCCAGGATCTTCCTGTCGCCGTCCCCGAAGCTTCTGATGCCCTTGCCCCTCCTCCTGCTGAGCCGGCCGACCCGGCACCCCCTCAGTCGGCTCTTAATGACCCGTCTCCTCCTTCTCCGAATGTAGTGTAATTAGAACTATGTTATGCTGCTTACTTTTTGATGCGTTGATACCGGCTTTTCTTCGGTGGTATTTGTGTAATGGTACTGACCTCGGCCTGTTTGTCTTCGATTCCCCTGCGATCCTACAACTGTGTCCCGCCCCCTTCGCGTACTTATAGCTTGTTTTCTTCGGCAAGTTGTTCGTTGGTTTCGGCCGAGCTCCGATGATCAGATTTCCCTTATCTACTTTTCCTTCGCTACGTAGCCTTTCCTCCCATCGCCGCCCTTCTAATGAGCTTGCCTGGGCTAAAGGTTACCTCGCGTGTCCGTGCAGCCCGCTGATTTGACTTATCCACCTTCTGGTGACCCCTCCGTGCGCTTTTGTCCTGTTTGACACAATTTCCTAGGGAGGCGCTTCGTATCTCGAGCCCTTGTCTTTCCCTTAATGCCCCCTGGTTATCTTCTCGAAGCTCATCGCAGAGCGTCCCCCGTCTACTCCAGACCCTGCATCTACCGTCCGTTGTTGACTTACGAAAATGTCCTCCACCCACCATACCTATAAGTATTATCTGACTCTTTCTTTCGCCATCACAGTAAAGCACTCAAACGTCGCCGCCGCCGACTAATTTCCTCCGAAACCTTGCTGCGATCCGTCCCGTCCCCTTCGGCGCTCCTTTGCGGTTGTCCTCTCCATCCTCTAAGGCGCTATCTTCTGCCATGGCCTCCCCTTCCTGGGTCTCTCTGTTGGCGGAGCATTTTCCAGGCATTTCGACCTTCGCCGAGTTAGATTGGGATGACCTACGGTACACTTATGAAATCCCTGCTAGCTTCCGCCCTATCATCCCTACTAGTGCAAACCTTTACTTCGATCTTCCGCCGGGTTCGTGTACTTGCTTCACTGAGCAATTTGTGTCTGGCCTTCGTCTACCTCCACATCCTTTCCTATCTGGAGTGTGCCGCTACTTCAACGTCTCCTTGGGTCAGTTAACTCCCAACTCCATAAAGAATTTATGTGGCTTCGTGATACTCTGTGAGGTTTGCGAAGTTTCCTGGTCTGCTCCTCTCTTTCACTGCTTCTTCGCTCTCGCTCGGCGTGCCGATGGTCTTTTTGACTTTCAAGCTCACAATCAAACTGCCTTCTTCTCCCGTCTCCCTTCTCCTCGCGCCAACTGGAGGAAAAAGTTCTTTTTTCTCCGGTTTCCCGAGGAGACAGGCTGACCTACGCATTGGCAACCTGAACTTCCTCCGCCTCCGGCGTTGGAAGAATTTCACATGGACCTCTCCTATGCTGCAGCGGCGACAAGAATGGAGCATTGGCGCCTGGATCTGACGAGACTGTTATCTGAAGACATGCTTTCTTTTTTCCGGCTGAATCCCTCCTTCTCCGGGGCTCCGCGCTCATTAGGTAAATCCACGCTTAGCTCTCCTCTCCTGCTTACGCTTGTTTTCTCTGTAAGGGTAACCTTCCGTGTCGACGCCTACAGCGGAGGCCTTGTATCGTGCCTCAGAAGTTCTGCCCCTGCCCCTAGACGATCTGGAAATAATGCGACGTGGTCGAGTAATCTTGGAGAGGAGGCAACTCCCTCATCCCGGCCCCGTTTCCTTTGGGGCGGCAATTCAACCCGTTTCCGACCCCACTGCGCATGAAGCTCCTCCTCCACCAGTCGCCCCAAGCGGGGATCGAGGTCACGCTCAGACTAGCCCTCGAGCTAGGCGGGTCTTCCGAGGGGCCCCCCGGGCCTCCAGACGAGGTCGCGCCGCTCTTCATCGTGCGGGCCGAGGCTTGTCTGGTCGAGGCGCTGCGGGTGGTGACGCCGCGGCCTCCCCCCAGGGTCTACCTCGCTCTGACGACTCTAGCTCTGATGATCAGCCCCAACTTCAAAGACGGCGCCGAAGACCAGGTCTGACTTCTTGCAGACTCGATGTTGTTCCTTTATCACCGCAGTGCTCCCTGCCGTCATCATGGCTGGCTCTAACATCATTTCCTCTTGTTATTGTTGCGCTATTTCCCTGGTAGCCTCCCCCAACCCCTATAGGGGAAGACCCTCTGCGTCTCGTTCTGCCCCCATTCCTCAGGAGGAGGACAGCCCAGGTGAGCAACGTGGCGCAGCATCAGGCGAGCCCACTCCCGAGCCGCCTCCTGCTCCTCCCGGCTCGGATGCAGGCCCTTCTCAACCTGCCGGCCCTTCTCAACCTGCCCGCCATTGTTATAGGACCACTATCCCCTCTGAGGCAGCTCAGGCTCGGCGACATGATGTCCCTACTAGCGTCTTGGCGATGAAAGGCTGCCTTGGCAGCTTGTGGGCAGAGAGCATGAGTCAAATGGGGTAGCTTGTCACCCCTAGCTCAAATGGATAGGTTCTCGAAGTCTTGGGCTAAAGTAAGTACCTTGCTCCTCCTTCTGGATGCGAGTTTGCTTTAACTGAGGGCTGTTATTCTTGGTCCAGACTCACGCAGAATCCCTAGTGCTGAACCAATCCTTCCACACCCTCCACCATGAAAGCAAAGAACTCCGGGACAAAGTCTCTGAACTAGAGCTACAACTGAATGATCCTGCTCAAGCCAGCCACGCATTGCGAGCCGAGATCCGAACTCTAACCAACCAGACTGAGTGGCAAAAAAGGTCTCTGACGCAGGTCAGAGATGAGCTCCGAGTTGTGCGTGAAGAAAGAGCTGCACAAGAGGCGGGATATCAGCAACAGCTCGCCCACCAGGTTCGGGAGATTCAGTCCAGAGATACCCTTATACGGGAGAAGGACAATAAGCTGGAGGCTCAGGCAGCTAAGTTGGCAGCCCAAGAAGCAGAGCTGAAGGCCTTGAGGGAGGAACTGTCTCAGTCCCGGACGGCTCTGACAGGAGTGTCCACCGCTTTGTCAGTCTATCAAGAGGGAGAAGAGGCTCGTTGCCTGCGTAGTCGAACTTCTTATCTGACTTCCCCTGAATTCTTATCTCAAGCCGGAGCACGCTTTTCCGCGACCATACCGTACACGGCGGCCGGGGTTATCCGACAGCTTCACGCGCAGAATTTCTTGAACTCTATCCCCCCCGCTAGCTTTTTGGACTTGGGCGAAATCATTCAAGGCTTCCCGGATGAAATTTTTGCTCCTTTCAAATGATCTGTACCAGTCGTTTGAACTGAAGAATTTTTACATGTACATATGCATCTTCTAATTTTTACTTGACTATTTTACTGTCTCCGAGCTTCTGGCCTGACCCCTTCTGTACTAGCGGAGCTAGCCCCTCAAACCCGATAGGGCCGTAGGTAGTTAGAGCTCCAAGGTCGATCCAGCTTCTTTCCTTGAGCGTCCTGCAGATAATAGGCCCCCGATGCCAATTTCTTGACGACTTTGTACGGTCCGTCCCATCGAGGTGCCAACTTTGTCACTTCCCCTAAGGGATTTGTCTGCTTCCAGACCAGGTCACCTTCTCCGAAGAACCGAGGGATCACCTTCCTATTATAGTTCTGTCTCATCCTCTGTCTGTAGGCTTCCAACCTGGCAGCTGTTTGCTCACGAATTTCGCTGATGAAATCTAGTTCAGCCAGGCGCCGCTCGGTGTTCCCTTCGTCGTATAGCATCCTGCTTACAGGAGGTATCCCGACCTCCAGAGGAACTACTGCTTCATTACCATAGACCAGATGGAAGGGTGTCAGACCTGTGCTTTCTCGGGGCGTCATACGGTAGGCCCACAAAATGCCTAGGAGCTCATCCACCCAGCTGCCCCCCATGTGATCCAGTTTGACTTTAAGCCCGCGTACTATTTCCTGATTGACTACCTCGGTCTGACCATTACTTTGAGGATGAGCCACTGAGGTAAAGGCCTGAGTTATGCCGAACCCCTTGCACCAATTCTGTATCCTGTGTCCCTGAAATTGTCTGCCATTGTCCGATACCAACTTATGGGGTAAGCCAAATCTGTAAAAGATATTTTTCCATAGGAACTGGATCATCGCATCTTCAGTGATTCTGGCCAAGGCTTCTGCTTCTACCCATTTGGAGAAGTAGTCTACTGCTACCAACAAGAAGCGCCTCTGCCCGGTAGCCATCGGGAAAGGCCCCACGATATCCATACCCCATTGGTCGAAGGGACAGGATACTGTAGAAGTTCTCAGCAACTCCGTGCGTCAGGCTCTGGTACTTCTGGCATGATAGACAAGTATTCACCAACTTCTGTGCGTCCTTCTGCAAGGTAGGCCAGAAATAACCAGCCAGCAATACCTTCCGAGCCAGCGTTCTTCCCCCATCGTGATTACCACAGCACCCCGAATGTATCTCTTGCAAAGCTTGGTCCGCTTCCTCCATATTCAGGCACTTGAGTAGAGGTCTGGAGAAAGACCTTTTGTACAGCTGATCCTCAATCATTGCATAAGAGTGGGCTTCCCTCCTGAGCATACGCGCTTCCTCGGGGTTGGCGGGTATGGCTCCTTGCTGAAGGAAGCTTATTATGGACGCTCTCCAATCAATTACTTCTCTCGCGTTATTCTATAGATCTATCTGGGCTACAAGGAAGGTCTGCGCTATAGATCTGTCGAGCGTCCAAGTGCTCAGGGAACTAGCCATTTTAGCCAACTCATCCGCTCTTTCATTTTCAGCTCTAGGAATCTTCGTGACTGTGACCTCCTTGAATTCTCCCTTCATCTTTTCATAAGCCTCCTTATAAACTTGCATCTTCTCGCTATTCACCCCAAACTGCCCGACTGTCTGCTGAGTTACTAGCTGGGAATCGGAGTATATGATGACTCGGCTCGCCCCCACATGCCGAGCTGCTTGCAGGCCTGTTAGTAGAGCTTCATATTCTGCCTCATTGTTGGTAGCTCTGAAATTTAACCGCACGACCAACTGCATGATATCTCCCTGTGGGGATATGAGAAGTGATCCTACACCACTCCCCCGATGGGTAGCCGACCCGTCCACGTAGATTTTCCAGACCTCTTCTGAGTCTGCTGGGTGTACTTCTGTCAGGAAATCTGCCAGAGCCTGTGCTTTGATTGCGGTTCGAGGCTGATATTGTATGTCATATTCTCCTAGCTCAGTCGCCCACTTGATAAGCCGACCCGCCACTTTCACCTTGGTGAGAGCTCGGCCCATTGTACTGTTCGTCAAGACGGTAATGGGGTGCGCCAAGAAATATGGTCGGAGACGCCGAGCCATGAGAACAAGTCCATAGACCAACTTTTCCAGGGCCGTATACCGAGACTCGGCCCCCTTCAATAGATGACTGAAAAAATACACCGGCCGTTGTACATTATCCTGCTCCTTAACTAGCACGGCCCCCACGGCCTCGGGGGTGGCTGACAAGTAGACCCAAAGAGGCTCTCCCTCAACAGACTTAAACAGCGATGACAAGGACTCCAGGTACTGCTTCAGCTCTTCAAAGGCCTGGGTGCACTCCTCCGTCCACTGAAACTTAGCCCCCTTCCTGAGTACTTTGAAGAAGGGTGCGGCTCGGTCCGCAGATCTGGAGATGAATCGGGACAGCGCTGTTATCCTGCCGACCAGCTTTTGTGCCTCCTTCAGATTCTGAGAGATCTGCATACTCCGGAGCGCTTGCACCTTCTCCGGATTGGCCTCGATCCCTCGCTCAGTCACCAGATAGCCCAGGAATTTCCCTCCTTTGGCCCCGAACAGGCATTTCAAGGGGTTCAGCTTCACGCCGTATTGCCTTAGGGTCCCGCAAGTTTCATCCACGTCTCTAATGAGGTTAGAAGCCAGGGGGACTTGATCAATATGTCATCAACATAAACTTCGACGTTCCGCCCGATCTGGCTCCGGAAAACCTTGTCCATCATCCTTTGGTATGTGGCCCCCGCGTTTCTGAGCCCGAACGGCATGACGGTATAGCAGAAAGTACCGTCAGCCGTTATGAAGCTGACCTTCTCCTAGTCTTCCTTGGCTAAGGGTATTTGATGATATCCCTGATAAGCGTCCATCAAGCATATCCTTTCACAACCAGCAGTTGAGTCCACCACCTGATCGATCCGTGGGAGAGGATAATAGTCCTTGGGGGTGGCTTTGTTGAGGTCGCGGAAGTCTATGCACACCCTCCACTTGTTGTTAGGTTTCTTGACCAATACAACATTAGAGAGCCAAGACGGGAATTGCACCTCTCGGACATGTCCAGCCTTCAGGAGCTGCTCTACTTCAGCTCGGATAATTTTATTTTGCTCGGCAGGGAAATTTCTCTTCTTCTGCTTGACCGGCTTAGCTTCGGGTATTAGGTGCAACTTGTGCTCGGCCACCTCTGGTCTAACCCCGGGTAACTCCTCCGGCGACCAAGCAAAGACGTCTCGGTTGCGGCTCAGACATTGTATCAGCTCCACTTTAAGCTCCGGCGGTAAGTCACTGGAGATGCGGGTGATGCTCTCCGATCTGTCGGGGTGCAGCTGGACCTCCTCCCAAGGGATCGGTTCTTCAATAACGGGTAGCGGTTCCTCTTGGATAGCATGTACCCCACCATCCTGGGTCCTACGACTCTTACGTGCCTCCACCCGAACCATGTCAATGTAATAGCTGCGAGACACCCTTTGCTCTCCTTTAACTTCCCCAACTAGCTCGTCCACTGGAAACTTGATCTTTTGGTGAAAAGTTGAGATAGCCGCCCGGAACTCATGCAGAGCTGGTCTCCCCAGGATGACGTTGTAGGAGGAAGGCGAATCTACCACGATAAAGGTGCTCCTCCTAGTGCGCACCAGCGGCTCAGTGCCTAAGGAGATGGCCAGCTTGATCTGGCCCATGGGTTTGACCTCGTTACCTGTGAACCCGTATAAAGAGGTGGTCACGGGCTGGAGCTCCTCGGCGTCGATTTGCATCTCCTCAAACGCAGCTTTGAACAGGATATTGACTGAGCTCCCTGTATCCACGAAGACCCGAGCTACTCGGCTGTTAGCGATGACAGCTTTAATTATGAGAGCGTCATCATGGGGCAGTTCCAAACCCTCCAAGTCTTGGGGCCCGAAGCTAAGGACAGGGCTAGATGCCTGCTCGTAGCTGCATCCCACGGCCCCTACATATAGTCGCCGGCTATGTGATTTACGAGTCCGGCCCGAGTCCCCATCGGTGGGCCCTCCTGAGATCATGCCGATCTCTCTCACAGCGGCGTTACCCCGGTTTTCCAGCTCTCCGGCATCTCTTTGATCTTCCCAGGGACCCGCCTGATTAGAGGGGCCGGCCAGGTCGGGCTGGGTCTGACGAGCGCGTCCAGTTGCGGCTCGCTCTTCTTCCATCCTTTGTATTTGAGGCGCTAACTCCGGGGGTGGCAAGCCTTGTTCAGCAGCCCGCCTAGAATCACGAGCGAATTGGAAGCAGTTGCTGAGATCGTGCGTACGGGACCGATGATACATGCAGTACGGCGCTCCCCTTGGTCCAGGTCGAGGCGCGTGTACAGCAGCAATTCGCGAAGCTGGCCTGGCCCCCTGAGCGGGCTGAGGGGCAGGTCTGGGCTGGACGCGCTGAAAGGGCTGAGCCGGCTGGGGCACTCTCCTTTCAGGTCGATTGCCAGGGGCCACCGTCTTCTCGGCCTTCCTTCTAGCAGCCTGAGCTTCTTCTACCTTGATGTAGCAAGAGGCCTTTTCCACCATGTCGTCGAAACTCCGGACAGGATTTTTGATAAGGTCCCTGAAGAATTCCCCTTCTCGCAGCCCGTGGGAGAAGGCGCTCATCAATATCTCAGAGGTGGCAGAGGGGACGTCGTTGACCACCTGACTGAATCGATTGATGTAGCTTCGCAGGGGCTCAGTTGACTCCTGCTTGAGAGCAAAAAGACAGTGGTCAGTTTTTTTGTACTTACGGCTGCTGGCGAAACGGCGCAAGAAGGCCGTTTTGAAGTCCATAAAGCGGCTGATGGATTCCGGGGGCAATCCGTCGAACCACTTTTGCGCCGATCCGGACAAGGTGTGTAGGAAGACTCGGCATTTGACGACATCGCTATATTGATACAATATAGCCGCGTTCTTGAACTTTCGCAGATGCTCTTCTGGGTCCTTACTCCCATCATATTCTCCAATGTTTGGGGCTCGGTAACCCCTCGGCAGGCTTTCTTTCAAGATCTGGGCAGAGAAGGGTACCTTATCGTCAGGATCTTCAGGCAGATCTTCAGCCGGGATCACAGCCTTCCCCTTTCCTGAACCCCGAGGCGGGTGTAGAGAGCTTTCCGCCACTGAAGCTGGCGGCTCCTCCTTCTTTGGACTACGCTCGCGAGGTCCGGACTGATGATAATCGCGGCAGAGCTCTCGAAATAAAGCACGCGGGAGTTCTTCCGGCTGCTTCCTTTTTGAGCTCCTGTCGGAAGCGGGAGCCAGTTCTTTGGATGCCTCAGGGGCTAGGCGAGGTCGTGAAACTGTGCCTTGTCTTTCGGAGGCGGCCTGCTTTCTGACCTCCTTGAAAAGCTCGTACTCCCCCGCGATCATGGTAACGTTAATCCTCCTGCTGGAGCTTCGACCAGAATCCTCCATCTTCACGTTCCGGATCAGGTTCTTGTGTTTCCCACAGACGGCGCCAAATTTGATCCCGTCCGGAAGCTGGGTCGGACGGAGGATGGTCGCGGTGGACTGGGCGTTGACGAAAAGTCGTAGGTGATTCGGCTCCCACGGGTGGCTGACGCTGCTGCAGGACCCTGCGCACACTCAGACGATCCACCTCTTCCCGTTAGAGACCAGAACCCAGGGAAAAAAGTCCCCGGATCAGGCCCTCCGACGCTCAAGTCAGGTTCTTTTTTCCCCGAAAAAAGCAGAGAGAAGAAGAAAAGACAGTTGTGGAAAAAGTGACGAGGGAATGTGTGCGCGTACCTGCGTACGAGGGATCTCTCCCTTTTTATGCGTCCTCCTCTCTTAGGACCTGCCCTCCTGTCAGAAAACGTTAGACGCTGGGCTTTGTCCTCTAGTCTCGGACACCTGTCGTACTGCCATTCGTCGCGAAAGCATCTTTCTGTTTAGGGACCTCCGCCTTCGCACATGAGTTTTGTCTTGTAGTGATGGACAGCTGGCAGGCTGCTACTGGTTGTGAGGGCATCTTTTCGTTTTAGGAACCTCCGCCTTCGCTCGCACTATTGGAATGTGATGATTATCCTCGACGGACCGTTGAGATTCTCCGCACCCGCACTACTTAGCTTCTCCGATCCATTGTGACTTGCACCGGCCTCGCCTCTTCTGATCAGCTCTAGCCGATCTCGACCTGCCTCTGCCCGGCTCTGCCGATCCCGACCTGCCTCTATGCTTTGTATTTCCTGACCCTCTACCGCAGGTCGAACTACTTAGCTTCTCCGATCCATTGTGACTTGCACCGGCCTCGCCTCTTCTGCTCAGCTCTGCCGATCTCGACCTGCCTCTGCCCGGTTCTGCCGCTTCCGACCTACCTCTGTGCTTTGTATTTCCTGGCCCTCTACCGCAGGTCTGTAGATCATTCGTAACTTGCACTTCCGATCCTTCGACTCGCAGACCTGCCGACCAAACCGTCTCTACACAACTCTGTCGCGTCCGACCTGTGATTTGTGACTTGCACTCCCGGGCCTTCGAATGGTGGACCTGCAGACCGAGCTGCCTCTATACAGCTCTGCCGATCCCGACCTGTGCCTGGTGTTCCCCCTGTCGTCTCTCTTCGTTCTCCTACAGCTCTGCCCCTTCGATGAACAAGTCTGCCTGGCCCTTGGCTACCCCCTATGCTCAACTCTGACTGCCCCGTCAGCTTGACTATTCGACCGCCAAGTTGCCTTGACTATTGACTGCCACATCCTCTTGACTTTTGACCGTCATATGACCTTGACTTTTCTAATCCTTTCCTCTTGGACCCCTCCATCGCCAACCGTATCAAATACTGTGGACAATTACTATTTTGTTCAACGTCAAGATGCCACTAAAGTAATTAATGAAGGTCAGAATGAGATTTACTTAGTTATGTTCCTCTTGAATCTCATTGACAGAAGTGAACGGAGGAGGATTTTATTTGGTTGAGACTCCAAAAATTTTCTAGGGTTTATATCTGTGATAGTTGCAACGGCAAAAGCTCTGCTAGCCCAACAAAGATGGTTTATTTTAGTTTTTCTTAGGCAATGTTTTATTATGATAATAGATCAAAATAAAAAATATAATAAAAAGAAATAACTAATTACATTTGCACTTTCATGGAAGTTAAATTAAATTACAGTTAACCTTTAACTATTCATGTGACTTAGATATCTCATCATAGTGCAGACATGCTGATGATCAATCATAGGAAGAAGAATAACATATTAATCTAGCAATGATATCGATAGGGGAGGGATTAATAGCGTGCTTGCAAATTAAAATTTATTTATTTAGTTTTTACTATGATCTTAGTAAGGTTAAAAAAAACTTATTAGCAGAGGGATCCAGTGATCTGGATGAGACGGTCAAGATAGGTATTTGACCATTCTCCAAGCGTCCGAAAGGAGTCCAAGCAATCGAAGTTCGTTGAATTATTATCGACGCGGATAAAATGTTGCAGCCAAGTCAGTGCGCTCCAGGCGACTGAAAGAGTGTCAAGTCAATGTTTGATTTGGATTTTACAATCAATTATTCATTATCTCTTCTAAAGTTCTCCTGTTCTTCATGTGATGATGCTCTGGGCTTGTGCTCAAAGTTCAACTGTAACCTAAGGCTTGTAACTTTTCTTACTTTTTAGTTTCCGTATCTTTTAATTTGTTTTCTATTTTTGCTTAATTATGGGTATTCTTGTTAAAAGGTTTCTTCACCTGCAAAGGCTTTTTGGAAAAAAGATATTAAATAAGAATCCTATTTTTATTTAACTAGTCTCTTGCATGCTAATCTTGCTAAGTGTTCTATTAGATCATGCATTCTAATCTTAAGTGTAGTTAATTTGGTTCTAATTAATCAAGTTAGTCTTTACTTCAAAGTATTTATTTTATTTCTGATGCATACCCCTGGTGTGAGTAGACATGGTCCTACATCCTGCAAGCTATCATTTCCAACTTTGATTCTACCCTCAAGTTTGCCTTTTTCAGCCTGCAATCAAATACTAGTTTCTAATCAGTTGTCTAATAACTTACTGAGTCAACCGATGTTCACTTAACAACCACACCAGTTGAATAAACATCAATCATCAGAATATTAGTCAACTGTTATTGAACATCAGTTAACTATTATCTTGATTCGACAATGTTAGATTTTTAATAGTAATCTTAATGTTACCATTAGGATCACCAGCTGATTGGACATCTATCACCAATCGACTTGTTTCAACAGTCAATTGGCTAGTTAAGTTGTGCAATCATTTCTCTAAGTGGTTGTACTCTTTCAGAGTGTTTGTTTTATGCTGAGCAAAGAGTTTAATTTAGGTTCGCCTATTTTGCTAATATGTGCATCAAGCACAAAGCTCATGGAGCTTGCGACTCAATGTGGTTATGTTGTGGTTGATGACTCTATGTGGTTATGTTTCTATGGATCAAGGTCGATTGGAGATCAAAGAAGGTTAATATGCAGAGATCCAAGGGACCAAGAAATAGGAGTATCAAAGTGGCATCTTTGATGAAAGTGATCATAAAAGGTGGACTATATGGTGAATGAGTGATGGATGACATGATAATCAGGCTAAGGGCTTGGTGCATCCGAGGAATTGTGAATCTAACAAGAGATAACCACTTGGAAAAAATAAGGTTGCGGCAACTTTGATGAAGTTTGAAAGGATGAACAAAGTAGGTGAAGGGTAAAGGATAGCACGTGGAATGAGCTAAGGTATTAGTGCATACAAGAGACTAACGATTTGATGGGAAATGACCTTTTGGGTGAAGTAAAGCTATAATATGTAAACTCTCAAGTTACTTATGAGAGTCGAGTGAGTTATATTTTGTGATTCAAGAAGTGCTTGTAGGATGCGTCTTATGCTAGAAGGGGGTGAATATCGTATCTTCTTTTTGTTCTTCTTTTATATCATATTAGTTATGTAACCGTAATAATAATAAACTAATAATAGATACAATAAGAAAAACACACAAGGTTTAATGTAGTTCAGCAATCCCCTAGGTTTCTATTCCACTTATGTCTCAAACGCGAGCATTAAGGTTTCCTCCATCTCAAAAACGTGGAAAAACCTCTTATAAGCTTTAACAAGCACAGTCACAATAACAAGAATTTAAATAAAAATAAAAATGTGGATTGGCTTGGAAGTCCTGAGTGCAACATCGCTCGTCCAGGAACTTCCTAGATCACACGAGTAGAACTTGTTACATTTTTTAAACACCAAATGAAGGAGAACTAATTGTTATTGATGTTGGAAGCAAATGCCTCAACTCTCCTTTTATAGAGATCATCCAAGACTTCCATTGCTAAGTCTTCAGCTCCCAGCTAACTCATCATGACTTCCACCATCAAGTGTTTAACTCCCAGCTGACCCACCATGAACTAAATTGGATAGATCATTACTTTAATTGATTTGGTAGATCAAAGTCTAGATTAAACTGATTAAAGCTTTAATTAACTAGATTATTTTTAAATTAAATTTGAATTAATTGAATTTTGATTAATTAAAATATTTTTGTTAAGTATGTTTGAATTAATTGATTTTTACAAATTAATTAAACTAAGGTTATCAAACATATCTAATTTTTTATCAAAGTTTGAACTAGAAGAATTTAAATAATGCATATTATCATACAATTCAAATATTAGATTTTTCATAAAATGGAAAGCTACTAACTTTAAGCACTCCCATAGATATTTGGACTTCCTTTAAGGATGTTGGTTTTTTGCATTGATCAATCCTTTTACACTTGTCGTTCGGATTCTCTATCCCAAATTTTTTCTATCCCCGTGTTCCCTCGTCGATCGGACGAACCAGATTACATCTCAAAGAATCATTGCATCCTTAAGATGTGTGCAGTATCCTCGTGATATACAAGACATCCTTGAGATGTAATCTGATCCGTCCGATCGGCAAGGGGACACGGGGACAGAGAAAGTTCGGGACAGAGGATCCAAACTATTACACTTGAAGTACAAGACGTGTTCCTTTCCTTTTTGGGTACCTGTTATCAATTCCTTTTTTGTCATTGGTTGTATTGACCGAGTCTTATAAATTAGACATTTATTTTTATAGTATCCTCTTTCCTATACTTAAAATATATTATATATGATTTAAAATTAGAATTAAAATACATATCTTTTTCCCTACATTTAAAATATATTATATGTAATTTAAAATTAGAATTAAAATACATACCTTTTGAACCTTGGTTAGGATTCTCCGCCTTGACCTTGATGATTTGGGCTTGGGTTTGACTTGATTTTCTAACTTTGAGGAATCCTTGTGAAACTTGATCAATCGAGTCCAAAGGTCATGGCATATTTAAATCTACCTAATTTACATAAAATATTATTAGCTAAAATATTTACAATTAAATTAATTATCTTCAGACCATATTATAAAAAAATGATAATTCCAGTTAGCTTTATTGACTATTCCTAGGGTGATCGGTCCAGTCCCATGGAAATTTTTCACCGGTCATCAGGATAAATCCAAAAGCACATGCGACGACCAGCCCAGAAATCCAACATCCTTTGATTACGCCTCCCATTTGGAGGAAAAATTCATACAAATACATCGTAATTAGATTTCGAACTATGAATACCTGGATGACAATTTGAATGTCTTACTGTGACACCGTAAAATCGTTGAGAAGATTACTTTAATGCGACCTAACTATCGAAATCACCCATCAACACGAAATTTTCCATCATCTATCTCCAAAACTCGAATCCCTTTGTCTCGTACAATGGTAGTTCAGAGATTCACCGACCAAGTTTTTCTTCATATTTATTTTTTCACTTTTTAAAAAAGTAAAAGAATAAAATTTTTTAAAGTACCTCTAGCCTGCTCCTTATGCAGTTAGTCCATTGAAGAGTCTCCTTCTTTAATATTAATTTGTAAGATTTATCTTATGCTAGATGGGTGAATAGTATATCTTCTTTTCTATAAAATTAGTTACTTAATGGAAATAATAATAAACTAATAATAGATACGATAAGAAAAATACACTGAATTTAACATGGTTCGACAACCCCATGGGTCCCTACTTTGCCTATGCATCAAACATAAGCACTAGGATTTCCTTCTTCTAAGAAACCTTCTAATGGAAGAGAAACCTCTTACAAGATTTAACAAGCACAATCACAATAACAAGAACTTAAATAATAACAAACATGTTGATCGGTATAGAGGTCCTGAGTGCAACAATGTTTGTCTTGATCTTCCTAGATTACACGGGAAGAACTTGTATTACTTTCAAAACACATAATGAAGGAGAATTTATTGTTATTGATGTTGGAAGCAGATGAGTCGACTCACCTTTTATAGAGTTTGATTGATACTCTTTCGGTCACCTAGAAACTCATTCGATCGATTGAACCTCCGATGACTCAACTGCATGCTTAATATTTTTAGAATTAAGTTTCGGCCTTCTGATCACTTAGAACATCCTCCAATCACCTAGAACTTAGTCAAAACTCATTTGTTGACAAGCGAACATGATCACATTGACTTTCGGTCATCCGAACCAAACTCCGGTTACCCAGACAAGTTTGTCTTGCCAATCTCGCTTCAATCTCAGGATAGGCTGTGATCTTCTAAGTCTTCTTCTAGTCCCACTTCTTGCTCGTAAATAATATATAAAACCTAGTACTTGGTCTACCTAACCTATTTAGTTTCCTTTTCCGAGTTTTCAATTCCCAACTGACCCACCAGGATTTCCACCACCAAGTGTTCAGTTCTCAACTGTCTCATTAGGATTTTCATTCCCAAGTGTTCAACTCCCTCTTGGATTTCCACTGCCAAGTATTCATCTCCTAGCTGACCATCTTGGACTTCCAATTCAAGTGTTCATCTCCCAACTGATCCTCTTGGACTTCCACTACCAAGTGTTCAGGTCTCAATCGTTCCTCTTGGACTTCCACCTAATTCTTAATAAGGTTTGCCGAGCTCTCAATTAGGCCTTCCACTATTTAGTTCTCAACTAGGTTTTCCATTGCCTAGTTTTTAACTAGGTCTTCCATTTCTCAGTTTTCAACTAAGTTTTTCACGGCTTAGTTCCAACAAGGTCTTCTATCGATCGCCTAGTTCCAATTAAGTCTTCCATCATTTGGTTTCCAACTAGGTCTTGTGCTATCGGGCTCCTAACCAGGTCTTGTCGCTTCCTAGTTCCCAACCAAGTCTTATCATTGCCTAGTTCACAACTAGGTCTTTTCGTTGTCAAGTTCCTAACTAGGACTTTTTATTGCCTAGTTGCCAAGTAGGACTTCTCACTCACTTAACTTGATCATCCTTAACCAAGTTCGATTAAATTAATTGTTCAAACAAACCATTGCACCAATAGTACTTAACAAAATATTTTAATGCTACTTACCCAAGATCTTTCGAAGTCTTGGAAAATTTTCTCTATTTTTATAACCTTGCAGGAAGGATATAGTGTCTGTCATCCTCCTCTCTTTGATGGCAATAATGTTGCCAATTAAAAGGGTAGGATGGAGTACTACCCTATGAACAAGATTAAAAATTGGATGATCATAAAATAGGCTTCAACATACCAAAAGATGCAAATGGTGAGCTAGTTGAATTTGGTCTATGGACCAATGACATAAAAAAGAAGGCTCGAGAAAATGCTAGGGTCACTACTACACTCAAATGTGGTCTAACTCAAGAGTAGCTTAGTAAAGTTGGACTATTCGACAGTGCAAATGAGCTATAGGAGAAGCTCATTGAATTTCATAAAGGTTCAACTAACTCAAAAATTGTCAAGAAATATCTTTTTCTAAGTCATCTCCAAACTATTCAAATGAAGGACAGTGAGTTAACTTCAGGAAGATTTAAGAAAATTCTCAACGATATCCATGCAATTGTAGAACAAGTTAAAAAATCATGACTTGATAAAATGCACATTATATTAAGCACTCTGCTTAGTTTTAACCAACAAACTCTCATTTTAAATAATTGTCCAAGTTTCTCAAAGGGGGTTAGGGATACCACTGGAATATGAGTGATGTTTGAAATAATATTATAGTCGTAGCTGCAACTCTACCATGCTTCCAGCATTATTGATTGGACTAACCTTTCAAACAATTGAGCCATTACACTGCTATTTGACACTCTCAATGGGGCCCAATTTTAAAATACATAAATAATATAATTTTTAAAGAATCATGAAAATTTATACAAACATTATTTTTTCCAAGAATATTAATGAAAAATAATTTTAAAAAAAATAACGTTTATTAACAAAGAATGTCATAAAGTTGAAAACCATTAATTTTTTTAATATTTACTATTAATACTATCAAATGATGACTTCTATCGACAACACCTAGATTTTCAAAAATTATTTTAAAATTAATTTTAAAATAATTTTAAATCATGATCCTTGGAATGCATATACATGACTTATGCATGCATGTTTCCCATGATTAACCCACATGTAGTTCACGTGTATTGATGATAATTCATTGGAATGTACTATATTAACATCTAAAGTTATCATTATCCTAATATTTTATTTGTATTTATGTATTTTAATACACATTATAAGTTAACTCTAAGATTTTTGTGAGATGTAATAAAGGTTTTCCTTAAGACTTGGTGATCATACAATTCTACCCAAACATCCTTAATTAACACTCCTATATCGGATGTCAAGGGATGTCATTTGTTTTTAATTGCATAAAATATATATATAGAAATTTGTTACTAAGCATGACAAAAACCAAAAAGTATACAAGCCATATAGTAAATAAATGCATGTATTCAATGTTTCATGATGGCTAGCATGGCAAGAACAAATAACAAATAATGCATGGCAAGTATGAAACCTTTGTAACATGGCATTGACATGAAAAGCATCATGGCATGAGACAAAATATAGAAGCTTTTGTAGCATAGAATAATCAAATCTATCCGTACACCAATTTCTAGTGATGTGTCAAATGCTAAATTTGGCACATGTGTTGTTTGACTCCCTTGAATGTGTTGTAAACCCAAATTCAGCACAATCTCAAATTTTAAAAATTTGATATTTTCTTCATGTATTTTAGATGTAAGCCTAGAGCTTCTAGCTTATAATCCATTCTAATGTATAAATAAACCCACCCCATTGTGCCAATTTTTTAAAATTAAATCTTCCAAACATATTAAAAATGCTTTAGAACTTATCTAATAACCAAGCATCCTTTCCTTAGGATCCAAAGACCATAAGTCCCTACTTGCTCATGAAGTTCGCCCTAGAGCTTCCATCTCTAGTTATCTTACTAAGTCCACATGACTTCTTAGCAATGCTCCCCCTAGATGGCTTCTTTGTATCATAATCAAATGCCACACCCTAAATGGAGTTCTTTGGGAGGTCCTTCTAGCATCCCATCAAGACCCTTAGTTTTCTCATTATAGTTTCACAGACGATAATGTTAATGATCGTTTAATTTTTAAAATTAGTTTTTTTTTTTATATATGACTAAGAGTTTATAGTTAGATAAAATAAGTGTTTGAAGTATGCAAGTGCAGATAATTTGAAAGAAGTCCTAATTGGTCTTGTGGACTAGATACTAGGTAGTGAAGTCTTGGTAGGTTAGGTGGATTAGATATTAGATAATGAAGTCTTGGTAGATCAGGAAGATCAAATATCAAGCACGAAGTCTAAATAGGTTAGAAAGACTAGATACCATGTAGGTAAAAACTCTAGTAAATTAAAGTTGACGGGATACCATACAAAGGGTAAGTATAGTAGAGGATCCTCTAATAAGTAAGGTTGTGAGGGGGTATCTTTGTATTTGGGACGTGGGCAGCCCTTGTACCATCTAGGTGTTTGACTTGACTAAGAAATGAATAGGTAATTAAATAGATAATTGACAAGTAGTTAGCTAATTTATGAACATGTTTATGTGCTTTTTGCACCAATACTTTATAGGAAAAAGTTATTTTTTGGCAACCGAAAGAAGTTTTCAGGCGACTAAAGCTTCAAGCAATCACAAATTTGGTCCAAGCAATTGTATAATCTAGCCAGCACAGACTCCATCTTAAAGTTGATGTGGAAAAGATAGAACTTCTATTTGGTGATGGTAGATTGATCCAAGCAATTGAAACCAATCAGCATAGAAAAGAGCAGCTTATCTAGAGGGATAACCCACGTGCAACATACTTCGGGCAACTAGGTTTGGAGAAGGCTAAATTTTTTAAATAATTTCTCTAAATCTATAGAGGTAATGAGTTAAAAGTTTTGGGGCATGGTATAAGACTCAGGAGAATGGAAGGAACCTATATATTGGATTAAGTTTGAACTGAATTTAATTTATTTAAGTCCATCAATAAGTTTTAGCAAAACTTACTGATGATTTAAATGCTTTTGAAATTTTGAGATTTCAGCATAGACAAGATAAGAAAAGTGTAAGAAAACTATTGATGATATCCTACGGTAAATTAAAGGTGTCTAGGTCCACATATTGCTAAATAAAAGTAAAGAATGTTGAATTTTTTAAATCAATAGGGGTCATGAATCAAGAGTTTTGGGGCATGGTGAGACTTGGGAGAGTGAAAAAATCTAGTGGATAAGTTTGAACTAAATCTAAATTATTTTGATTCATCAATGAATTTTGACAAAATTATTGATGACTTAAATGCTTGTGACATATCAAAACATTAGCATGAATAAGATTAGGAGAGTACAAGGAATTATTGGTACTATCCTAGAGTAAATCAGAGATGTCTAGATCTAGATATGACATTATACCAAAATTAAGGAAGGCTAAATTTTTTAAATAATTTTTCTAAATTGATAGACTTCATGAATCCAGAGTTGTTGAGCATGATGAGACTCAAGAGAATAAAGAAACATATTGAATAAAGTTTAGATTGTAATGAACTTATATATTTTCATCATGAATTTTGGTCAAAATTCATTAATGACTTAGATACTTCTGAAATCTTAAAAATTTAGGATGGACAAAATTAGGATAGTGTAAAAAAGTCATTGGTGTTATCTTATAGTAAATTAAGATGTCTATCCAAATATGATATCGTGCTAAAATAAAGAAAGTTAAATATTTTAAATATTTTTTCTAAACTAATAGGAGTGGTGAATCAAGAATTTTTTTAGTATGGTGAGACTTAGCAAAGTGAAAGGAAGCTATTGGATAAATTTAAACTAAAATCTAACTTATCTAGGTCTATTAATAATTTGGTCGATTCTGTCCGAAAGTCGGGGAGATGGATGCTGGGGGCGTAACACTCTTGCTGACCTCCGGTGGACTTTGCTCCTGCCTACAACACAAGAAGCGTCAGTGTTAAGCTAGGGAAGAGGCCCCTGGCGATGACCCTCCGACGCTAAAGTCAGTCTCCAGCGAAGCAAGAAGATGCAAAGAGAACTGTAGCGCAACAGTAGAAATCGTGAGAAAATCTTACTTCCGCCGATGTCTGGACCTCCTTTTATATAGGGCTTCTGTAGCATGTGTGCACGCTTCTTAAAGCGAGCACGCTATCCCAAGCTTTCCCAGAAGAGACATGCCGGTAAAATGTCCCTGACACAGTACCTTATCGGATCAAGCATATCTCTGAAGTGACAGTGGAAACTTCTGTCGTACGATCCTCTGTCTGACCATATCGCCTGTCAATAGTGCTAACTCCCAAAAGAATGTCGAAGGATATCCCGCTGTGTTTGTTGCTTGGCCTAGCGGAATGGCCGCTCGGTCAGAATTCAGATATCCCTGCGCTATCCACTGTCGCGCCGAGCGGGAGAGCCTCTCGGCTCGGCTTCTACACGTCCCTTGAGCGTCGGTCTGATTACTCCCTGTGCCCAATGTTAGGATGTATACTAAAAGGCTAGCTTTTGGTATAAACATTTATCTAGAAATAAGAATCACATTGGTCAAAAGTCTATATTTATGATAAATGTAGTTGCTCAATTAATTTATATTGTAGATAACATGGTGTGTGGTGTTACACACAGAAGATCATGTTATTGGTTCCTTATAAATTATAAACAGTAGCTCACGACCAAAATGGAAAGGAACAAACCATTGGAAGGTCGTAGTGTAATTAGGAATTAGTTTATCTTGACTATATAATTACACTAGTACACTTAGAGTGTATTGAGTAGGACCATTAGAGGTCGTTTCTTTTATACTGACTTTATAAAAAAATAAATACCTCAGTTATTATGGAAGTATGTACTCTTAATCCTAATATAATAACAAGCACATATATTTGATATTTATTTCTTTAATTTATCAATGGGTGAGATTTAGTTCGATGAATCAATAAGCCCGATAAGTTGGGAAATGATATCACTTATAGTGTGTGTTGTTGATTATAGAAGGAAATTGTGTCCTAGTAATCTAGGTTGATAATGTCCCCAAGATGAGCTCATAAAGATTGTCATGTTAAACCCTGCAGGTGGACTTAGTCCGACATGACGATAAGGCTGAGTGGTACTATTCTTGGATTAAGATATTAATTAAATGAGTTGTCAGTAACTCACTTAATTAGTGGACATTCGACATCTTAAACACAGGGAGACTAACACACTCATAATAAGAAGGAGCCCAAAAATGTAATTTGGGATTGGTGCGGTAGTTCAATAATAGCTCTCTAGTGGAATGAATTATTATTGATAAAATTAAGTTGTGTGTTCGGGGCGAACACGGGATGCTTAATTTTATCGGGAGACCAAAACCAATTCCTCCTCTCGGTCCCTATCGTAGCCTCTTATTTATAGAGTACTATACTCACCTATACCCACCTTCATACCCATGATAAGGGGGCCGGCCAAGCTAACTTGTGGTTCAAGCTAGGGCCGACCAAGCCTTGATTCATGGGTGGTCGGCCCTAGCTTGAACCCAAGCTTAGGTGGTCGGCCCCCATTAAATTAAAAAGAATTTTAATTTTTAATTTTTATTATGTAGAAGATATAATTTATTAAAGAGAATTAAAATTAAAATATCTCTCTTAAAATGATCTACAAAAGATTAAAGAAAGAGATTAGATCTCTTTCCTTATTTGTAGATTGGAAAGATATTTTATTTTCTCTTTGAAAATTATTCACATGTTGAAAAATTAAAATTATAGAAATTTCTTTTTATAAACCATGAAGGGATTTTTGAAGAGAAATTTTATTTTTAAAATTTCCGGAAACAAATTAGTAAGTTTTAATTTGTTGATTGAAACTTGTCTAATTTTTCCTCTCTATGATGTGGCCGGCCATTATAAGATTAATTGGGAAATTTTATTTTATTTTTCTCAATTAAATCGTGTCAAGGAAATTAAGAAAATTTTATTGTAATTAAATTTTCTAATTTACCAAGATTAAGGAATATAAAAGAGGGGGTTGGGGTGCCTTTATGAGATACATCCTCTATTATTTTTCTCCCTCTCTTATTCCTTGGTGTGGCCGGCCAACCTCTCTTCCCCTCTTCTTCTTTGTGGTGGCCGAACCTTTCTCTTGGCTTGGAGCTCTTGTGGTGGCCGGATACTACTTGGAGAAGAAGAAGAAGAAGGAGAGAAAGTTTGCATCCCTTGGAGCTTGGTTGGTGTTTTTTTTCTTCTTCCTTGGTGAAGCTTTCTTGTTTTGGCCGAACCTAGCTAGGAGGAGAAGAAGGTGTTTGGTGGTTTCTCATCTTGGAAGATCGTTGCCCACACAACGTCCGAGGTTAGATGAGGAATACGGTAGAAGATCAAGAGGTCTTTCTAAAAGGTATAACTAGTAATTTTTCTTTCCGCATCATACTAGTTATTTTTGTAAATAATACCAAATACAAGAGGCATGCGATTCTAGTATTTCGAATTTGTTTTCGATGTTGTGTTCTTTGTTTTTTTTTTTCTTTTCCTTGTGATTTGATTGTTCCTTTCGGTTAACCTAAAGTTATTTTAGGAAATTAAATATTAGCTTTCCTTAAAAGGTTTTGTCTAGTCGGTGGTGGTTGTTGGGGTTGCAAGGTTGCAAACATAGTCCCATATTGGAAACACATGGGAAAGATCATGGGTTTATAAGAGAAAAGATATCTCCATTGGCATGAGGCCTTTTGGGGAGAGCCCAAGAGCAAAACCATGAGGGCTTAGGCCCAAAGTAGACAATATCATGCAATTGTGGAGATATCTAAATTCTTTTCGATCCTAACAATTGGTATCAGAGCCCTGACTGCCAGAAGGTTTAACCGCCGATTGTGCACAAGAGCTATGGTCTAATTGAACCATGTGGGTACAATATTGACCTCAAACAAAGAAAGTGGGGACTCCTATGTTTAGATCAAGAGGACCAGACACCAGGCAGGAAGTCCTAGTTGCGGCTAGGCAAGGAAGTCCTAGTAGGTCGGGTGGACCGAGGGGCAGGAAGACCTGGTGGGTGCACTAGGCAGGAAGTCCTAGTTGCGGCTAGGCAAGGAAGTCCTAGTAGGTCGGGTGGACCGAGGGGCAGGAAGACCTGGTGGGTCGAGGATCAGACGTGGGAAGCCTATGGTCCTTTGTTTGAGGGGGGGATTGTTGGGGTTGCAAGGTCATGTGCCTCGCCACGTCAGTACTGGGAACCAATTATGGAAATTAATATTTAATGGAATTAATAACTTAGGTGATTTGGATCGAACGTGTTAAGTTCCGCAGGAGATCCAAGTTAAAACCTAAAAGAACAAATAGATTAAACTTTGGATCAAACGTGTTAAGTTTCGCAGGCGATCCAAGTTTAATTTAAAAGAACACATGGTAGCTAGGAAAAGGTTCAGACCTTTGTACAAAATTTTTGTACAGTGGAACCATTAGGTTTTCCGAGTAGCAACCAACAATTGGTATCAGAGCTAGGGTTTTGCCTCTGTGTATTTGGTATTAGTTTAATTATGCACATGTCATACATAATTTAGGCAGGATAATAGTAGGATGTGCTAACTTTGTGGATGCAGGATCCAACTATTATGGCTTATAGTTATTATGTGTGTGATTGGACCCTTGGACATGTCAAGGGCATTTTATTGTGTGTGCATGATTGTATTATAAAATACAGCAGGAGCTGTATTTAGTTTTATTAGGATTTTATCTTTTGATCTAGTTACATGTACATTCCTTTTATGGAATATAGGATCGATGGATATAAATTTTATTTTATGTTCGATCTAGTTTACATGTACATTCCTTCGAGGAATATAGGATCGAAAAATGTAAAATTCTATTTATGTCGCGGATCGAATCTTGCAAGGCGTGGAACTTTTTGAGGACCAGAGGCGCAGCGGAACATGGATGCAAAACTAGACCCAGTGGCGGTGGCCAAAGATGGCAGTAGCTAGGGTTGGCGACACACGGAGGACAGCAATAGATAAAAGTCATAATAATTGAAAATTAGTTTTTCTATTTATTGCTTTTTATGCTGTGTTGTGTGCTTGTTAGTATGCATGTTAGGTAGACTAGCATAGGCAAAATTCCTCACTTTAAATAACTAAGTGGGAGAGGGATTTATTTTAAATAAATTCCACGGTCTCCATTACTGGTTTATAAGTGATGCAACAAGCTTGCGCGTTGGCTCTGAGTGCCTTCCTCCATATCGGATGAGCTTGTTTGCGGATCACCAGATTAAACTTCCATTTTGGATGACTATAGGAAGTTAATTAAGAGCGTGTGATCTTCCCCATCGGAAGGGGCATAATCTTATTAATGGACTTAGTGTCAAGAAATGGTATACACTTAGGCACGTCTAATAGTATCCTCCCCATAGGAGTCACTGCTATTATTTGTGTGACCAAAGAAAACCAACTATTAATTTATCAAATAAATAGGTTGACAAGATAATAAAATTAAAAATCTCTCTTACAAATATTTGATTTTGTATACGTCCACACTATCGTGGCATACAAAATTCACGGTGTTTGAGGTAATTTTATTTGTCATAAAGATTTATTGACAAGATAATTAATGGGTAAACCCCTCCTCTTACAAATGTTTAAATTTTGTATACGTCCACACTATCGTGGCATGCAAAATTCACGGTGTTTGAGGTGTTGGTGAATTTAAATAATATTGTTTGAGGAATCAATGTTATTTTAAATTCAAAAAGTTTTGACCAAATATTTGATCAAAGACAGATCAACTATTAATTTTATTCGTCATAAAGTAAAGTTGACGAGATAATAAAATTAATGAATAAAATCTCCTCTTCGATTTTGTATACGTTCACACTATCGTGGCATACAAAATTCATGGGGATTTTAAGGAGTTGATCTTGACCAAATATTTTTATGATTCTTAGGATTTAAAATGTTTGTCAATCCCCTAGTAGTCATACTATAGAAAAGACTTAGTAGTCCCAATTGTAATGATTGGAAATAGGAATTGGACATTAAGGTAGACTGTCTTCTTAGAATTAAGAACAATATAGGTGTATTTAATTCATTAGTTGAAACATGTTTAGTGGTGTTATCTACCAGAACCTGGAGTGTAGATACAGATGCCATTAATCATGTCCACAATTCATTGCAGGGTTCCAGGAAACCTGACAACTAAATGAAAATTAAAACACCGTCCACATGGGCACTACTGTAAAAATGGTAGCTGTTGCAGTGGGAGATGTTTATCTTTTGATAAGAATAAAACATGAATTTTTGAGTAATTGTCTTTACGCACCAAGTTTAGAAAGAACTAGTTTTCAGTTTCTAAACTATTCAAAGAACTTGATATTCTGTCTCTTTTAATAACAAAGTTGTTATTAAGAAAAAGATGGAAGTTATCTGTTCTGGTACGTTGGTTGACAATTTATAAATCCAATAACTCTCATGATGCAACAAATGGAAATTAGTAACACATCTTCTAACTTTAAGAGAAAGCAACCTTCGGAAATGAACCAATTATATCTTTGGCATCTAAAGCTAGTTATATTAACTTAAGTAGGATTCATTGGTAGCTGATGAACTTTTGGGTTCATTAGTAGTGGAAATCTTTCCAACCTGCGAGTCTTACTTGGAAGGAAAAATAACCAAGAAGCTTTTAAGTCTAAGGGGTATGGAGTCAAAGATATATTGAAATTGGTTCATTCTGATTTGTGTGATCCTATGACTATCCAGACAAGAGGTAGTATTGAATATTTCGTCTATTTTATAGACAACTATTCAAGATACAAATAAATTTACTTAATGTACCGCAAGACTAAGTACTTTGATTAGTTCAAAGAGTACAAGGTTGATGCGGAGAAATGTTAAAGTAAAAGTCACTATGGTAAGATCGTAGTGGCAAGTACCTCTTGGGAGAATTTAGGAGTCACTTATCAGAAGTAGGGATTCAATCCCAACTAACTGCACCTGGTACACCCAACAGAATGGTGTAGAAAAAGGAAGGTATAGGACTCTTATGAAAATAAGTAGATTGATGAGTTATTTAGAATATTATCAAAATCATTTTAAGGATATACTCTGGAAACGGAAATGAATATAGTACCTTCCAAAGTCAGAACTCTCTACTCATATAGAATTGCTGAATAGGCGTAAGCCTATTTCGAAGCATATTCAGATTCGGGTAGTCCAGCACATATGCAGAAGAGAGACAATGATAAGTTGGACAGGAATTCACTTGTTTGTGGGTTATCCTAGAGAAATGAAAGTAGGTTTATAGTCTTAAAAATCAGAAGGTCATTGTTAGCATCAATGACCGATTTTTAGAAAAGGACTATGTAATAAACCATGTGCCCATAAGAAAATTTGTTCTTAAGGAAATAATAAAAGACATGTCTAATCTAGTACCAACTGTACAAGATGAGATACCACAAGGAAACTGCAACACGTATCACAAATGATACACAATTGCAGAAAGTGCCTTGTCGTAGTGGGAGGGTTGTTAGGCAACCTAAAAGGATTCATGTTTTGGGAGAGTTTTTGGACTCGATCCCGGAGGAACATGAACCTGATCCTGGACATATGATGAAGCACTCCAAGATAAAGATGCAACATCTTGGCAAAGAGTAATGAATAATAGAATTAGAATATATGTATTCTAATAAAATCTGGAAGCTTGTAGAAACACCAAATGGTGTAAAAGCCTTTGGGTGTAAAAAGGTCTATAATAGGAAAAGAGGGATAGACAGGAAGGTAGAAACTTTCAAAGCAAGGCTAGATGAAAAAGGAAACTTTTTCACTGGTAGTCATGCTTAAGTCTATTCGGATTCTTTTATCTATTTGGCAAGTGGATGTCAAGACAGCATTCCTTAATGGAAGTCTTGAAGAAAGCATCCATATAAAGCAACCAGAAGGGTTCATTGTAAAGGGCTAAGAGCATCTTGTGTGCAAGCTCAATCAGTCTATGGACTGAGGTAAAGCTTCAAGGTCTTGGAACATCCGGTTTATCAAAGTAATCCAGACCTATGGATTTATTTAGTAACCGGATAAGTCTTGTGTATACAAAAGGTGTGATGGAAACGTGGTGGTATTTCTTGTACTATACGCAGATAACATTTTTGGTAGTTGGAAACAATATCAAAATGTTGTCAGAAGTAAGGGTATGGTTGTCCAAACAATTCGATATAAAGGACTTGAAAGAATGTATATATTCTTGAGATCAAAGTAATAAGGGATCACAAGAAAAGAATATTTTACTTATCCCAAGCTTCATATATCGGAAAAATCCTTGCTCATTTTAAGCATGCAGAACTCTAAGAAAGGTTTCTTACCTTTTAGGCATGGAGTAGCTTTATCTAAAGAGATGTCTCCGAATACATTAAAGGAGATAAAAGACATGAAGGCAGTTCCTTATGCTTCAGCTCTGGGAAGCCTAATGTATGCAATGCTGTGTACGAGACAGGATATCTGTTTTGCCGTAGGCATGGTTAGCAGATATCAAAGTAACCCTAGACAAGGATATTAGTCTGCAGTAAAGCATATATTGAAGTACCTTAGAGGCACTAGAGAGTATATGCTAGCTTACAAGGCAGTTATTTTGGTCCCTGTGGGTTGCATGGATTTTGACTTCCAATTGGATAAGGACAATAATAAGTCAACCTCAGGGTTTTGTGTTTACTTTAGGAGGTAAAGTCATAACTATGGAAGAGTGATAAGCATAGGTGTTTTTCTGGACTTCACCATAGAAGCTTAGTATATGGCAAGCCTCTGAGGTAGTCATAAAAGCTGAATGACTCAATAACCTCAAGATAGACTTAGAGATGATTACTAGTTTGTCCAAAGATTATTACAATTTATTGTAATAATATTGGTGCAGTAGCAAACTTGAAGAAACCATAAGTCTATAAGGCAAGTAAACACAATAGAGCGCAAGTACCACCCAATACGAGAAATCGTATAAACGAGGAGAAGTTGTTGCTGCCTAGATTGCATCAGATGATGACCTATAGATCTTTTCACTAAGGTCCTAAAGGTAAGAGCTTTTGATGGGTGATCCGGTAGTAAGAGCGGGCCCCCCCTCTTCTTGCAAAGTCAACGCCAAGTGGAAGTCACCGGAACAGCCGCCCACCCAGAGGAGAGTGTGGTCCGACCGGACGGACGGCCATAGATGGCCGGTCCGACTGGACTGCCGGCCGGCCGATGGAATCGAGTACCCGGAAGGGTCCGGCCGGTTTGCACTTATAGTTGGTAGGCACCCTGTCAAATCGGGGTTCCGACGCTCAGTTAAAAAGGTCATGGACCGAGCTGACCTTTTGACCGATCACAGTCATAAAGCACCCCTGTTTGTTAGTCTCCACAAAGCACAAGTAAACCACTGCGGATGTCCGGTCGGATGTTTAGGTATATTTCCGCTCGGACTACAAGTTTGGAGCAAAGGAAAGGGCCAGAGGATTTCTTTCTCTGACAACCTGTAGGTTTCACGTGTGTGTCATGCTCCAAATCTTGTGACAGGGGATTCTGCTGTCCCATCGAGGGCATGCTTTGACTGTAGCGATATGGGTCAGGTAAACTTTCTGACAGCCGCGTACCTAGGAAAGGACAGGTAAGCTTTCTGACAGCCGCATACCTAGGATAGGACAGGGGACACTTATGCACCTTGGTACGCGTGCCCAAACCTTTCACAGCTCTATATAAAGAACCTCAGGTTTCATCGACAGAGGATTCTGGTATGTACTCTGAGACTTCTGGAGCCACCTTGTTCATCGTGATTTACCTGACTTGAGCGTCGGAGGGTCGTCGGAATCCCTTCCCGGCTCGACTTTGCAGGATAGTCGGAGCATCTCGACACTAGTTGGAGACCTACATCAGCGAGCCTTGGGCCACGTGCCCGCTGACTGGTTGGACAGATCAAATTGCGCTGCCGTGGGAACGCCCGCATCCGAGCGAGACAATGGACGAGGCGGACGACAGACACGGTGACGCTTTCAAGGGAGGAACTCACGCCCGTCGAGATAAGGGCCAAACTCGTGGAGCAAAGCAAAAGCATCCGCCGAGCGGAGCAACAGCAACGTCCGCGTCGGGGCCGAGCGGAAGCACCTCCACCACCGTCGCATTCCACCGGCCTTATTTCGCACCGAGCCACGCCCCGAAGAGATATAGGATCTTCCTCGATGAAATGCCAAGGCGGGATGACAGAAGGGAAAGCTCCCGGACGGACTCATCTCCGAGCGGACCAACCGCCAATTTTCTAAGCCATTCGCGAGATCCTCGCCCAAGCACTACGTGCCCCTACGATCGGCGAGTATAATGGAACAACGGACCCGGATGATCATTTGGGTAAGTTTGATAATACCGCCACGCCCACCAATACACCGATGGAGTGAAGTGCCGAGTCTTCCTTACCACGCCTCGGGATCGGCTCAGCGGGAGGTTGCCGGACGGATCCATCACAAGCTTCAAGGACTTCCGAACGGCCTTCCTCCACCACTTCGCCAGCAGTCGGCGTTATCAGAAAACAAGCGTTAGCTTGTTCGCCATCAAGCAAGAACCAAAAGAATCGCTTCGAGCTTACATCCAGCGATTCAACCAAGTGGCGATGGACATCCCAACAGCCACATCGGAAACGATGATGAACGCCTTCACACAAGGCCTTGTTGATGGGGACTTCTTCAGGTCGCTCATCCGAAAGCCGCCCCGAGACTATGATCACATGCTACATCGGGCCAACGAATACATAAACGTGGAAGAAGCGCAAGCCGCTCGGAAAAAAGAAGCTCCAACCGAACGTGCACTTGTTCATGCCGAGCGGAAGCAGCACTCCGCTCAGCAACCACCTAGAGGACCAAGGGCTGAAGCAATTCGATCTCCCCACACCAGATCGCACGTGCAAGAAGTGGCTGCCGCTCGGCCCAAGCCAAAGAAGAGGTGGACCCCAATGTTCTGCAAATTCCACCAAACGGATACGCACAACACGAGGGATTGCCGAAGCCTTCCCTTTGTGTCCAATCCTGTTCCCCGGAGAGCCGAACGACGGTCTCCTCCCCTCAACACGAGGCAAAGGACCCAGGAAGCCGACCGGACCCGCATAGAGAGGCGACATCACCATACGTCCGATCGGCATAGATCCCCAAGACAGGAGAGTCGCCGGACGTCCAGGGAACGGTCCCACCATCCACTCGGAGGAAGAAAACAGAGCAATACTTCCGGGCGAAATCAACGTTATTCTGGTGGGGCCGGAGGAGACTCCAACCGAGCAAGAAAGGCGCGTTCGGCACTGCAGATCCATACGGTCTGTAGCCAAGAGCGGCAAGTGGACCGAAATCACTTCGGGCCGGAGACTTGAAGGAGTAGAAGTACCCCATGACGAGCTCATTAAAGCGGTAATAGCAAATTACACCATTCACCGCATATTTGTTGACACAGGAGCTCGGTCAACATACTATTCAAGAAGGCGTTCGATCAGCTGCAAAAGCCGAGCTGCTTCCAATGACGACCCGCTCTACGGGTTTACGGGCAATGAAGTTCACCGGTCGGACAAATCCGGTTGGCCACCCTGGGAGAAGAGCCGCTCAGAAGGACCAAACAAACTTCGTGGTGGTTGACTCTCCTCATCCTACAACGTCATTTTGGGACGGCTCGGCGAATTCCGAGCGGTTGTCTCAACCTTCCACCAGAAGATAAAATTTCCGTGGAGGACAAAGTTGGAGAAGTGCGGGAGATCAACTAGCAGCTATATAGAGATGATCCGAGCAGAAGCTTCTTCCGCTCGGAAGGTCCCCCGAATCGAGGTACACGCCATAACCGAGAAACCTCCTGCATTAATTTATGATGAAAAGGAGAAAGTTCAGATCCATCCGACCCGATCGGAGGCCACCACTTTCATCGCCTCAGATCTAGAGGAAAAACAGAAGAAGAAGCTGATCCAATGCCTCCAGCAAAATCATGATGTCTTTGTTTGGTCGACACACGAGTTGCCCGGAATTTCGCCTAGCCTAGCGCAACATGAGTTGCATGTCCGACCTGACGCTCGGCCAGTAAAGCAGAAAAAAAGAGATTTTAGCGCCGAGCAGAATGCCATAATCCGGGCGGAAGTAGAGAAACTTCTGGAGGCCGGCCACATACGCGAGGTGCAGTTCCCGAGCTGGCTAGCCAACGTGGTAGTGGCGAGTTTGCATTGACTTTCGGGACTTAAACAAAGCATGTCCCAAAGATTTTTATCCTCCGCCGATAGATCAGCTGGTGGACTCTACGGCCGGCTGTGAGTTAATTTGCATGCTCGACGCCTACCAGGGCTATCACTCGCCCGCGAAGATCAAGAAAAGGTGAGCTTCATAATGGCCGACGGCACATATTGCTACAATGTGATGCCGCTCGGATTGAAGAATGCCAGCCACCTA
Organism: Zingiber officinale; assembly: GCF_018446385.1. NCBI lineage: Eukaryota > Viridiplantae > Streptophyta > Magnoliopsida > Zingiberales > Zingiberaceae > Zingiber > Zingiber officinale. The sequence continues at coordinate 159,006,734 of NC_055988.1, read as the reverse complement.
TCGCTTGATGAACAAGGTATTCAAGGAGCAGATCGGAACTGGAAGTTTACGTGACGACATTCTTATCAAATCCGTCCGAGCGCGGATCTTTTCAAGGATATGGAAGAAACCTTCCGAACACTGCGCAAATATGGAGTCAAGCTAAATCCCGAAATGCCTGTTCGGAGCTAAAGGAGGGCGTTTCTTGGGGTATATAGTGACCGAGCGGGGATCAAGCAAATCCCAACAAGGTGAAAGCTCTGCAAGACATGCTTCCTCCCAGAAACACAAGGGAAGTGCAACGGTTGACCGGTCGGATAACTGCTTTGTCCAGATTCATCTCCAAAACTGCCGACCGGAGCCTGCCGTTCTTCAAGATCCTACGCAAAGCTACTAAGTTCCAGTGGAACGAAGAGTGTGACCGAGCATTTGAAGAGTTGAAAACATATCTGAATTCCCTGCCTGTACTGGCCAAGCCGATCGGAGGTGAGTCACTGTATATGTACTTGTCGTCAACTGAGAGGGCGAGCGGCGAAGAGCAGCCGGTGTATTTTCTGAGCCATATTTTGAAAGATGCTGAATCTCGCTACACCGGGCTCGAGAAGTTGGCCTTTGCATTGGTTCTAGCCGCTCGGCGCCTTCGACCGTATTTCTTGGCCCACACAATCATTGTCCGGACGAACAGTCCACTCGGAAGAGTCCTGTTGAATCCAGAAGCGTCCGGACGGCTTATCAAGTGGACGACAGAATTAGCGAGTTTGACATCCAATATCCCGCCCGGCGATTAAAGCCCAATCCTTGGCTGATTTTGTGACCGAAGCGCCCGAGCCGGAAGCTCTGTGGAAGATATATGTGGATGGGTCTTCCACTCGACCCGGAAGCGGGATTGGGATACTGCTTATCTCACCGCAAGAAGAAAAGATGCACCTATCCGTCCGGCTGGACTACAAGGCCACCAACAATGAGGCGGAGTATGAGGCCCTTATAGCCGGATTACAGGCAGCACGGCATGTGGGGCGGTCGGGTAACTCTCTATTCGGATTCACAGTTGGCCGCTCAGCAACTTTCCAGCACCTTTGAGTTCAGCTTAAACTCTACGCTGAGGCCTTTGAGAAACTCAAAGCTACTTTCCGAGAGGTGCTTATTCAGAAGATTCCCCGAACGGAGAACCAGGCGGCCGATGAGTTGGCCAAACTCGCGAGTTCAATAACGCCGATCGCCATTCAGCAGCCAATTGAAAAAACGCTGATGGTGGCGCATGTCGACCGGATGCAAGGCCTCGCGTTTCCAAGTGACTGGAGGACACCTATTATAGAATTCCTCCGTTCGGGCACCACACCATCCGATGAATATGCAGCCCGGCTCCTCAGAAGAAGAGCCGGTCGGTTTACACTCATCGGAGATCAGCTTTACAAGAAAGCTTTCTCGCGTCCTCTGCTAAAATGTGTAAGCTCGGAGGACTCATCTTACATCCTCCAGGAAGTACATCAAGGATCATGTGGAGGTCATCCGGGCGGACGCTCGTTAGCCAAGAAGATCCTTTTGGCCGGATACTTTTGGCCAACTTTACAAGCAGATGCCGCTCGGACAGTATCTACCTGCCTTTCATGCCAGAAGTATCACAACTTCTCCCACCGACCGGCAGAGGAGATGAAGGCATCAACCATCTCATGTCCGTTCGATCAGTGGGGAATGGATATTGTAGGTCCATTTCCGATGGCGATCGGGCAGAGGAAATTTTTACTAGTGGCGGTAGACTATTTCTCCAAGTGGGTGGAGGCCGAGCCGCTGGCAAAGATCACTGAGCAAATGGTTAAAAAATTCATTTGGCAGCACATCATTTGTCGGTTCGGCATCCCTCGCCGATTGGTGTCCGACAACGGACACAGGGAAGATGTTGGAGGATTGGTGCCAAAGCTACGGATTGAGCAACATTTCACATCCGTGGCCTATCCTCGAAGCAACGGTCAAGTCAAAGTCGCCAACCGGAATTCTGTGCGCTCGGCTCGACCATTTAGGAGGAGTTGGCCGGGAGGTGCCGAGCGCCTTGTGGGCTATCCGAACGACGCCAAAAGAAGGGACGGAGTCACACCGTTCCATTTGGTATATGGCGGTGAGGTCATACCGGTCGAAGTAGGCGTTGAGTCGGCCAGATCCGTAACTATGATGATGACAACACCGAACGAAGAAACATAGAGCTGGACTTGGTAGAAGAGGAAAGGGCAAAGGCGTCTGTTCGGTTGATGGGTCAGTGGATGAAGCAAAACTACAACCGCCGTAATTCCCAGATCGTTCCAAGTCGGCGATCTCGTCTGAAGAAAGTCGGTCGGCGACGTCGGCAAGCTTGAGGCCATGGGCAAGCCCTTTCAAAATCATCGAGAAGCTCCGCTCGGCACGTATTATCTGGAGGATGAGGACGGACGGCAGCTAGATAGACCGTGGAGCGCGAACCACCTCAGGCGGGGTGAAAGGTGTATCACAGTAAATCACCCCGTGTATTTCATTTTCGACTAAATACTTGAAATGCGAGATGAAAAGTCAAAGGAGCGAATATAAGGCATTATCATCGTAGCGCGAAGGCCCCCAGGCCGATCGGCCGGGAGGTTTATGTGGTTAGACTTGTAAGCAAATAACCCGTGCCGTTCGGCCGGAATTAAATTGGTCAAGCCAAACGCTCGAAGATCGAAGGCCCCGTACCCTTCGAACGGAGGTATATTATCCGAGCCAAAATACTCGATGAAGTAGATCCTGAGCCGTGCGGCCAGGAGGGCATTATCCAAGCTGGGGGAAAGGCGAAGAGCAACTCCGAACGGAAGTGTCAAAATTAGCCTAGCACCGACGTTAAAAATCAAGAGACGAGCCGGCGTCTATAAACCCTCCGAGCGGAATACCGACGAGCACCGTCGTTAAAAATCAAGAGACGAGCCGGCGTCTATAAACCCTCCGAGCGGAATACCGACGAGCTCCGTCGTTAAAGATCGAGAGCCGCGCCGACCGGCTATAAATATCCGCGCCGACGAGCTCCGTCGTTAAAGATCGAGAGCCGCGCCGACCGGCTATAAATATCCGCGCCGACGAGCACCGTCGTTAAAAATCAAGAGACGAGCCGGCGTCTATAAACCCTCCGAGCGGAATACCGACGAGCTCCGTCGTTAAAGATCGAGAGCCGCGCCGGCCGGCATAAACCCTCCGCGCGGAAGACCGACGAGCACCGTCGTTAAAAATCAAGAGACGAGCCGGCGTCTATAAACCCTCCGAGCGGAATACCGACGAGCTCCGTCAAAGATCGAGAGCCGCGCCGACCGGCTATAAATATCCGCGCCGACGAGCTCCGTCGTTAAAGATCGCGAGCCGCGCCGACCGGCTATAAATATCCGCGCCGACGAGCACCGTCGTTAAAAATCAAGAGACGAGCCGGCGTCTATAAACCCTCCGAGCGGAATACCGACGAGCTCCGTCGTTAAAGATCGAGAGCCGCGCCGACCGGCTATAAATATCCGCGCCGACGAGCTCCGTCGTTAAAGATCGAGAGCCGCGCCGACCGGCTATAAATATCCGCGCCGACGAGCTCCGTCGTTAAAAATCAAGAGACGAGCCGGCGTCTATAAATAATCCGAGCGGAATATCGTCGACACTGCGATTATTCGTATTCCCCGCCGATTGTCAGACCGAAGCTATTTTCCGATCGGACTCGAGGTATAAAAGGTTCGGATCGGCTTATAGCGAGCGATTCTGGCTAGCAGCCCAGATTGATATTCGGCCGGACGGAAGAGCTGGGGAAAACACTTCATTCTGGAAGAATGCACCTCGAATACCTCGAATGCCCAAGGTATGATGTGATAGAAGACGAGCGGACCGTACAAGTGTTAGCCAGGGAACAGTGCAAAAAGATAGAGTACACGAAAGGAAAGCATTTCATTAAAATTAGAACCTTAGGTCGAGTGGCCTAAGTACAAAAAGGTTCATGTTCAGCCGAGCGGCGAAATTACAAAAATTACTCGATGTAGTCGTAGAGGTCCCTCGGGATGTTGCTCAGGAGCTCCACTTGATCGCCGGCTGGAATATTGGTGGACTCCGGAAGAAGGCCCTTCGACTTCAGATAGGTCATAGTGGCCGTAATTGCCAGGTCGAAAGCCGAGTACATCCGCTCGCAAATTTTCTCCGAGAACTCGGGCGATCGGATGTAACTTTGTCGGAGAGCGGCGACTCGGCTCGGCTCGGCATCCTGGTATTCCTTGAAGGTTGCCTGGGAGATTGTCAGGGCCTCATTCGGACGTTCAATCTTCTCCGCATCGGTCGAGCGGCCTGCCTTCTCCCGATCGAGCTGCCGTCAGCTCCTTTATCTTCAACTCCAGGCCCCGGCCCCACTTTTCTTCTCCGGATCGGAGATGGCTGTGTTCTTCCGAGTGGTGGCGAGTTATCTTTGTGTCAAGCGACTTGACCCGCCGGACTCGGCTAGGCGTGGGCCGATCATTTGTTTTCTTCGCTTTCAGCCAGCAAAGTTGAGTTTTCTTCACTCTTTTGCTGAGTAGGAAGGTCCTTGGGAGCCGCTCGGACCACCTGCCGCCCGCAATTGCCTTATCTCCTCGTCCGCCATAGCGAGGTTGGAAACTGCTATCTCTTCCACCCACCTCTGAAACGAGAAGGCGCAGTTGTTAGAAGCCGAGCGGAAATATTTTAGGTAAAACAAAAAACAAAAAACAACGAAGAACTTACCCCCGTAGCCGCTTGCATGTGGCTGTTGGCTAAGTTCTGGAGAGGGATCAGTGCTACGCGCGCCCGAGCGTCGGCCCACATCTCGGCGAGGGGCCCTTTCAAGTATTGTGCGGCCGTGACCAGGGATCGCCCGACCGGGATCAGAAGCTGGCGCAGAAGACCGCGAATGGATGGTCGAACGTTGGACTGAACGGCGAGCGGGGGGGAGAGTGTCGACCGGAGTGGCCTCGACCGGAGCAGTCAGCTCGTCCCAGTCAGAAGGCGTCCGGTCAGATGAAATGGTCTCGGGCACCGGCGCTTTCCCTTTCGCAGTCGTGGCGGCCCGGTCAGAGGGTTGGACCGCGGAGGTTGCCGAGCGTAGCGGGGTCTCCACTCGGCGTCTCTTTTGCAGCGGCTGATCCTCCTCCCGAACGGACCCTTCCTCGGGGGCCGTTGGTTCCCTGGAGGGGGTAGCGCCGCTGTCCACATGCTGTTGAGAGGCCTGAGCGGCCGATTCAGCCTGGGTGCCGCTTTCTCCTTCGTGAGAACCGACCGGCTGAATACCCAGCGCCTTCATTTCTTTGGCTGCCACGGCCTCCAGCGCTGCTGCCTTTCTCTTTAGAACGCCGGCCATCACCGAGTCCATGACGATGTCAGCTGCATGAAGAGAAAAAGAAATCAGTTAGCAATTAAAGCAAGTGCCAAAGCAAAGTTCTTACCGAAGCCGGTCGGAAGTGGGGTCCGTATAGGACTCAGCCCAAAAATGTACATCACTCCCTCGTGAAGAAGCTTGTTGATGTCAAGTCGTAGACCGGCTAGTACATTTGCGGCGTGAAGATAGTCCGGTCGGGTCTTGAATTTCTTCAGTTCGGGAGGGGGAGGTAGACTGACTTGCCACTGGGTCGGAAAGTTTGGCTGACTGGGCATGCGGAGGTAGAAATAATAGTCCTTCCAATGTTTATTGGAAGTGGGTAGTTTATTGAAGAAGACCAAACCGGGCCGAGCTTGGAACATAAAGGTGCCCGGCTCGGCTTGCTTAGGATAATAGAAATAAAAGAAGACCTCCGGTCGGAGGGGAATGTTGTGAATCTTGAACAAAACGACAACGCCGCAGAGGAGACGGAAGGTGTTTGGTACTAAACTTCCGAGCGGCACGCCAAAATAATTGCAGACGTCTGCTATAAAAGGATGGACGGGGAACCGCAGACCGGCGGTAAATTGGTCGCGAAAGACACAGAAACCACCGCGCGGCGGTCTGTGTGGCCGAGCGGCAGGACCAGCCAGGCGAACTTCGATATCCTCGGGGATTTCGAAATTGTCAGCCAAAATATCAAAATCCCGTTGTTCGAAACGAGATCGCATGGTAGTATACCATGGGCCTAAGGATTGTTCTTCGGGATGAGAAGAACTGGCCATGATCGGGGCAGAAGAAATCAAAAAGGAAGTTCCAAAGACGAAGGAATGGAATTTCAAAGACTCGAGCTAGGGGAAGAAATACGGATTAGATACCGGAAAGGAAGGAGGAGAGATCTAAAACCTTACTGAGGGGAGATGAATCGAGGAAAGGCGCCGGAGAGCGTCAGAAGGCAGCAACAAGATCGCCGGAGCTCCACAGCGCAGAGAGCAACAGTAGAGGTAACAGAGGCGTGTGAAGGCGAGAAGGAAACGAAGAATTTATAGGGTGAGGGCCGGTCGGCCTCCACCGTCGGATCCAGGTCACGGGAATCAATGCATACATCTAGCCGCTTATTTCGAATTGCTTTGGTCACATCAAAATATCATGCAACCGCCTCCGTACTCTGATGGATTGCTCCACGTGGCAGTCAATCATTCGGAGCATTTAATGAAGGTATGATCGACATTGATGTCGAAGATTGGCGTAGAACGCAAGGAGATCCGGCGAAAGCCATCATTGATTCATTCAAGGATACCTCTGCCGTGACCGGGCGGAGAAGATTAGCATGGAAGAGCCGTTCGGCTAGACTCACGATCAGTCGGACTATGCGCCTCCTTGACTAGACTTGAAGGAAGGCAAGTGATCCGGTAGTAAGAGCGGGCCCCCTCTTCTTGCAAAGTCAACGCCAAGTGGAAGTCACGGAACAGCCGCCCACCCGGAGGAGAGTGTCCGGACGGACGGCCATAGATGGTCGGTGGTCGGCCGATGGAATCGAGTACCGGAAGGGTCCGGGTTGCACTTATAGTTGGTAGGCACCTGTCAAATCGGGGTTCCGACGCCGCTTAAAAGGTCATGGACCGAGCTGACCTTTGACCGATCACAGTCATAAAGCACCCTATTTGTTAGTCTCCACAAAGCACAAGTAAACCACTGCGGATGTCCGGTCGGATGTTTAGGTATATTTCCGCTCGGACTACAAGTTTGGAGCAAAGGAAAGGGCCAGAGGATTTCTTTCTCTGACAACCTGTAGGTTTCACGTGTGTGTCATGCTCCAAATCTTGTGACGGGGTTGTCTGCTGGCCCATCGAGGGCATGCTTTGACTGTAGCGATATGGGTCAGGTAAACTTTCTGACAGCCGCGTACCTAGGAAAGGACAGGTAAGCTTTCTGACAGCCGCATACCTAGGATAGGACAGGGGACACTTATGCACCTTGGTACGCGTGCCCAAACCTTTCACAGCTCTATATAAAGAACCTCAGGTTTCATCGACAGAGGATTCTGGTATGTACTCTGAGACTTCTGGAGCCACCTTGTTCATCGTGATTTACCTGACTTGAGCGTCGGAGGGTCGTCGCTGGGAATCCCCTTCCCGGCTCGACTTCTGTGCAGGATAGCCGGAGCATCTCGACACTAGTTGGAGACCTACATCAGCGAGCCTTGGAGCGTCACGTGCCCAGCGTCTGTTGACTTCTGGTTCGGACAGGATCAATGGGCATGTTGAAGGGTTGGGAATCAGATGTATGGTAGCAGATATGACAGCTTAGTCTTTTAGTATAAGTGGGAGATTGTTAGGATGTATACTAAAAGCCTAGCTTTTGGTATAAACATTTATCTAGAAATAAGAATCACATTGGTCAAATGTCTACATTTATGATAAATGTAGTTGCTCAATTAATTTATATTGTAGATAACATGGTGTGTGGTGTCACACACAGAAGATCATGTTATTGGTTCCTTATAAATTATAAATAGTAGCTCGCGACCAAAATGGAAAGGAATAAATCATTGGAAGGTGGTAGTGTAATTAGGAATTAGTTTATCTTGACTATATAATTACACTAGTACACTTAGAGTGTATTGAGTAGGACCATTAGAGGTCGTTTCTTTTATACTGACTTTATAAAAAAAACAAATACCTCAGTTATTATGGAAGTATGTACTCTTAATCCTAATATAATAACAAGCACATATATTTGATATTTATTTCTTTAATTTATCAATGAGTGAGATTTAGTTCGATGAATCAATAAGCCCGATAAGTTGGGAAATGATATCACTTATAGTGTGTGTTGTTGATTATAGAAGGAAACTGTGTCCTAGTAATCTAGGTTGATAATGTTCCCAAGATGAGCTCATAAAGATTATCATGTTAAACCCTGCAGGTGGACTTAGTCCGACATGACGATAAGGTTGAGTGGTACTATTCTTGGATTAAGATATTAATTAAATGAGTTGTCAGTAACTCACTTAATTAGTGGACATTCGACATCTTAAACATAGGGAGACTAACACACTCATAATAAGAAGGAGCCCAAAAATATAATTTGGGATTGGTGCGGTAGTTCAATAATAGCTCTCTAGTGGAATGAATTATTATTGATAAAATTAAGTTGTGTGTTCGGGGCGAACACGGGATGTTAATTTTATCGGGAGATCAAAACCAATTCCTCCTCTCGGTCCCTATCGTAGCCTCTTATTTATAGAGTACTATACCCACCTATACCCACCTTCATACCCATGATAAGGGGGCCGGCCAAGCTAGCTTGTGGTTCAAGCTAGGGCTGGCCAAGCCTTGATTCATGGGTGGTCGGCCCTAGCTTGAACCCAAGCTTAGGTGGCCGGCCCCCATTAAATTAAAAAGAATTTTAATTTTTAATTTTTATTATGTAGAAGATATAATTTATTAAAGAGAATTAAAATTAAAATATCTCTCTTAAAAGGATCTACAAAAGATTAAAAAAAGAGATTTGATCTCTTTCCTTATTTGTAGATTGGAAAGATATTTTATTTTCTCTTTGAAAATTATTCACATGTTGAAAAATTAAAATTATAGAAATTTCTTTTTATAAACCATGAAGGGATTTTTGAAGAGAAATTTTATTTTTAAAATTTCCGGAAACAAATTAGGAAGTTTTAATTTGTTGATTGAAACTTGTCTAATTTTTCCTCTCTATGATGTGGCCGACCATTATAAGATTAATTGGGAAATTTTATTTTATTTTTCTCAATTAAATCATGTCAAGAAAATTAAGGAAATTTTATTGTAATTAAATTTTCTAATTTACCAAGACTAAGGAATATAAAAGAAGGGGTTGGGTGCCTTCATGAGATACAACCTCTATTATTTTTCTCCCTCTCTTATTCCTTGGTGTGGGCTGCCAACCTCTCTTCCCCTCTTCTTCTTTGTGGTGGCCGAACCTTTCTCTTGGCTTGGAGCTCTTGTGGTGGCCGGATACTACTTGGAGAAGAAGAAGAGGAAGGAGAGAAAGTTTGCATCCCTTGGAGCTTGGTTGGTGTTTTTTTTCTTCTTCCTTGGTGAAGCTTTCTTGTTTTGGCCGAACCTAGCTAGGAGGAGAAGAAGGTGTTTGGTGGTTTCTCATCTTGGAAGATCGTTGCTCGCACAACGTCCGAGGTTAGATGAGGAATACGGTAGAAGATCAAGAGGTCTTTCTAAAAGGTATAACTAGTAATTTTTCTTTCCGCATCATACTAGTTATTTTTGGAAATAATACCAAATACAAGAGGCATGCGATTCTAGTATTTCGAATTTGTTTTCGATGTTGTGTTCTTTCTTTTTTTTTCTTTTTCTTGTGATTTGATTGTTCCTTTCGGTTAACCTAAAGTTATTTTAGGAAATTAAATATTAGCTTTCCTTAAAAGGTTTTGTCTAGTCGGTGGTGGTTGCTCCCATATCCAAGAAGGTCATGTGCCTCGCCACGTCAGTACTGGGAACCAATTATGGAAATTAATATTTAATGGAATTAATAACATAGGTGATTTGGATCGAACGTGTTAAGTTCCGCAGGAGATACAAGTCAAAACCTAAAAGAACAAATAGATTAAACTTTGGATCAAACGTGTTAAGTTCCGCAGGCGATCCAAGTTTAATTTAAAAGAACACATGGTAGTTAGGAAAAGGTTCAGACCTTTGTACAAAATTTTTGTACAGTGGAACCATTAGATTTTCCAAGTAGCAACCAACACCCAAGATGATGAGTCGGTGCTCAACTCCCCGATCGATGTATAACTCACCCAATTGGCCACCCGATTGTCCATCTGTTAACCATCCTGACTCTGACTTCTACGCGGTGACAGGGTGGGGCCTCGCCTAATCACCACTTCATTAGTCAAACTGATTGATAACTTAGATGCTTCTAAAATCTTAAAACTTTAACATGTATAAGATTAAGAGAGTATAAAAAAGTTATTGTTATTGTGTCAAAGTAAATCATATGTTTAGGTCAAGATATGACATCATGCCAAAAATAAAGAAAACTTAATTTTTTAAACAAATTCTCTAAACTAATACGAGTGATGAATAGAGTTTTTTTAGTATATATGGTGAGACTTTGTGAGAGTGGAAGGACCTATTAGATTTAATTTGGATTGAATTTGCCTTATTTATGAGTTTTGAAAAAAAATCATTGATGATTTAAATGCTTTAGAGTGAATCAAATTAAGGTGTCTATCTCCAAATATGATTGGTGTCAAAAAAAAAATGAATTGTTTTTGAGACTCATAGGTCAAAAGATTTTGGGACATGATAAAACTTAAGGGAGTGAAAGAAATCTATTGAACCAAATATCTTGATATTCTATCTTTAGAGCACTAAGTTGGTGTTGCTTTTATGAAAACAACACCAAGGTGATAATTTTTTGACGAAAATAATACCAAGGTGGTGATGTGATGTTTTGACAAAAGCAGCACAAGGTAATTTTTAAATTTTTTTAGTTTTGTTTCACTTTCTTTTTTTCTTTTGTAATTAGCTATTAAAAAGATAAAAATAAAATAAAATTGAGCTCTTTGGATCATGTTTTTTTTGTCAAAAATTATTAATGGATTTAAAATATATATAAATAAATAAAGGAGATTATCCTGAGTAAATAATATTAATTTGACAAAAAAAAATTAGACGGTCGCTATACTTTTATATTAAAGTTCTTGAAAAAATTAATTTTTAATACTTTTTAATTTTTAAAAAAAAAATGACTAAAACTCCAAAATTGAATATAAAAATATGGATAAATTTAGGATCCTTACAAGTTTAATGACAATAAATTTAAAAAAAAACCATATGAAAGTTTTTGATGAAATATTTATTTTATTTTATGTCCGATTCAATTTGATTCGATTATTTTTTAAAAAAATATTTTAATTTAAAACTAAAATAGATGTGAAGGATGTTCTGAAATAAAAATTTAAAATATGGTGTGTCTTTTTAAAAATTTTTAAAAAATATATAATAGAGGTCACTTACTCTCGTTTAATAATTTACCAACCTTGCTTCTGACCAATTAACCATGGGAATGAAAATGACCGGTTCAATTTCATAAAATATTTTTATGAATCATCAAAGTAAAACTAAAAATACTGGTAATAAACAATCTAACAATCCAATATCCCAACTAATTTAGAAAAACACTATACTAAGCCAGGGCAGATTTCAAACTGTTGTTGGATAGGAATGTGCGGCACTATGTCTTCCAAATTTCTTATGCTATTTTTTTTAAATTAAACAGTGCACTGTGCACTATATACTGTTGTTACAAAAGGTTAGGTTTGGCTGCACTGCCTGTTTAACGGAAGCAAATGGTCGAGGGATAGACTTTTGTCGGAATAAGGCTATGTGGCTGCCGCGCAATTGAGCCATGTGACTTTGTCGGAAAAATCTTCTTCCATGAACAGAGACACACCAGTGGCGGTCTGCAAAACTGCACCATCATAATTCGTGGAAGAGGCAAGAACGCCGCCTATTTAAACGATTGAATTGTTTTAAAATCCGAGCCAAGAACGGTAGAAGACGACGACCGACTTCAATTCTGCACCATGTCTCGAAAGCCTTGCCTTTTCTCTGTATTCTTCTTCTTCTTCTTCTTCCTCGGGGCCTCTGAGCTGACGAGGCCAGCCAAGAAGAACGAGACGGAGTTCGAGTTCATCCGTTCGCGTTGCAACGCCACGCGGTACCCCAGCCTCTGCTACGCCTCGCTCTCGGGCTACTCTAGCACCGTCCAGCAGAACCCAGCCCAGCTCGCCCGCCTCTCCGCCAACGTCACCCTCTCCCGCATCGCCGTCCTTATGGTCCGCGTCGCCTCCCTCAGCCGGGCCTGCCGCCCTCGCAACGCATCCGCGGCCGCCTGTCCCGAGGCCGCGGCACTGAGGGACTGCGCGGAAACCCTTGGATACGCGTCCGACCTGACGAGGAAGACTGAAGGCGAGCTTAGCGGGCTGGTGGAGGGGCCGGCGGCGAGGCCGGCGGATGCGTCTTGGCGGGTGTCGAACGCCCAGACATGGTTGAGCGCCGTGCTCACCGACGAGGAGACGTGCGCCGATGGATTCGAGGAGGTGGCGTCCGGGAGCCTCGCAAAGGCTGACGTGAGCTGGCGGCTATGGCGCCTGAAGCAGTACACCATCAACGCACTTGCCTTGGTCAACAACCTCGCCGGCACTCTGTGATTTATGCATCTATCTCTCTCTCTGTTCTTGTATGCACGTACTTGGTGATTAGTTAATTAATTACCAATTACTGATAAACTAACTAGTCATGTTGGAGTTTATTAGAGAGTCCTTTAATTTATTGCTTCTATGAGTATTGTGGTACTTTTAAAATTATATATAGAAGCCAACAAAAAAAAAAGTTATAAAGATAGTTGTCATTGTATATATTAACTAATTAATTCTAATACAAACTCTGTTTATAGTTGAGCGGCCTGTTAATGTCATTCTTGACTTCCCAAAGGTCAATGCCAATGTAAGAGCCTGAGGAGTTGATGTTGTTCCCTCGATGAACAACCCCGTTAGTTGGCTCGACAACTTGATGTTTTATAATAGAAACATTTGTTGGAAGATTCAAAGTTTGATGTTTTATAATATATTTAAATTAATAGATCTTTTGATTCTACATTTTGTAGAAAATGCTAAGTGGAAAGTGACCCAAACTCATCTGGGTCAACATAGACAAGTTAGGTTGGCCTAAGCGTTATGGTAGATCAACCTAGGCAATCTAAGACAACCTAAAGTTGCTTTAGGATGACCAAAGTGTGTATTGGGGCAACTAATAGAATAGAAATTGGGTAGATCTAACACTTATCATTGATTAACCTAAGTTGTTTGGGGACAGCCTAAGGCTTTGTAGCTAACCAACATTCCACCATGGCCACTTAGTATTCAATCAGTTTGGCACGCACTGAGAGACAAAATCTTTAGACTACCAGATTTGATGAGTTTCGATAGCACTACATGATGTTGAAGTGATGGATCAAAAGGATAATTGGTGGAGGGGGTTGAATATCATTATTGTTTTATTGCAATAAAAACAGTCTACTCTTATGGCAATCTCGACAAAGTCAAAAAAAAAAAAAAAAAAAAAAATGTTAGCAATAGACGGTTCGAATCCTAATTACAATGTGCTATAAGACATTTTCTTTCAGTAGAATGAATAAAAAGTTTAAAATGTTGACTGTTGGGCGAGAAGATACTCGTGCTTCCAAATTTGTCTAATGGTCGATATGTAGGATTGGATCATCCACCTCTAAAACTAGTTGGACCGACCGCCTGACATCTAGATTATCAAAATATATATAGAGAGAGGGGATTAGTAAAGAGGAAAGAGAGGTGAATATACTTGTTCACAAAATTTTCTTCTCTACAAAAACAAGTCACATGATGAAAAAACAATACAAAGGTAAATATGACAAGAAGAAAATCAAACTAACAAAGCTTGGTGTTTAGCATGGTTTGGTTATCCTCCCAAGGACCCCTACTTCATGATTATGATTCTTAAGGTGGATAACTCTTTGAAAGAACCACTACTTTCTCTTTCTCTATCAAGATGGAGAAACCTCTCCTATAATGTCTGTTACAAAAAGATGAGAATGAGAGTACAAGATATCCTATAATTATAATGAGCACTTCTAACAAGCAAATGGAGTGGCGCACAATGATCACTTAGAGAGAAAGAGATTGAGCTTTGGTTCTTTCTCTCATGTCTTTTGAAATTGCCTTGAGCCCCTTTTATAGACAGATTTTTAAATCTAAATTCTGCTCAGAATCAGCTTTTTCTAGTGATCAATCAACATGATTGCTTCCTCTAGAATTTTCATCATTCAACTTGTGTCTTAATTTGATTGAGTACAAAATATCTCATTAGGTGTTTGACCTCTCTTATACAAAGAGTCACTGTACTAAGGTAAAATGCTCTCCATAATTTACCTGCATGTATCTAGCTAGGGGTCAGTAATACTGAGTCGTCTAGGATGAATATTATTACTTTTACTCCAATAGTCTCTTAGTTTGATAGACATAGACACATGAATCAATAAATTAATATTGAAGCACTAATCACTTGATTGGTATAAAATTAGTCAACTAATCGACTGGTGCACATACCAATCAGCTGGTTGGCAAAGAGCTAATTTTTAGCCTTGGTTTGAATTGACTCATCAATCGACTAACCTTCCAATCAATTAGATATAAGTACAAGTCCATTAGCACATTAAGTCAAACAATTCAAAGGCAGAGTTCTGACTAAATCTACTTTCCTTCATTCCCCAAGATATAGGTTCACTCAAACTCTGCTTATAGAGTTTTATTGTCGTGTCAAGAGGCTTTCTAAGCTTTTGGGACTTCTTTCTACTAAGAAGCTCCTCACCTGATCTGGGACTTTGTCATTGTGCATAACATCTGATTCTCAACAACTTGTTGGGATTTTTTTTATCCTACTTAGTATTTGGTCGATCTCAACTTCATGACACTTATATTGCCCAACATACATTAATCTGTTGGAACTTCCATCATGCAAGTGTCCACTTGGAAATTTTCATGACAAACCTACTTAGACTTCCAGCACGCCAATAGCCTTCTTGGACTTCTTTTGTGGCACCTCCCACTCATGTCGAGCTGGACACTAGACATATATATGAGATCAATAATATTATTTAACGTAAACATTACTGAGACATCAAAACTACATGTAAACAAATGTTATGACATGATTACACCAACACTAACACTTAAGATCGCTATAAGGGAGAGGTAAATAGCGTACCTGTAAATAAATATAATTTCTTTCTCTTTTTTTTTAATTGCTTATCAAGGCCACACTGATGGGTGTGTTTCATATCTATATTTTTGATATTATTTTACATACATTTGATTCATCATGAGTATATTTTACATATTTTCATCATTTTTATATTATTTTTTATCTTTTTAATTCAGAGAACTGTTCTTTTACATTTTCATTGATAGGCCGTAAATTGCATTTTCATTGATTGGCAGTAAATTTAAAACTTAGTTATAGACAAAGATTATAAATTAAATTCAATAAAAAAATATAATAAAATAAATCCTATTTACTTAAAACTAACTATCATATATCTTATTTTTAATTCTGCAAACTAAACAAAACATTATAATTTTTATTAGTGTTCCCGGCAGGGGTGGATTTATATATGTATGCAGTTTATGTGCATGCGCAGGTGGAACATGAACCTCTAGTGAAGTGGTGGATGAGCTGCTGTATGTGACTGCTCTTTAATTTCAGCTTTACTCATCATCAAATCTGTAATCATCATGTCTAATGATACTTAACAACTTTCTGTTGATCTTGAAATGAAGTATGATTGCAATATTAGGATAAATCAGTTCCTGTAACTATCTTTTCAAATTCTAATGCTCCTTCAAAAGGAAAGTCATTGTCATTTTGACTTTTGATATGGTATCGCTTCAATTTGTCTCTGTCATAATTTTGTAAATATTGTTCTGCATGCTTAATTGTTACTCCAAATGATTAGTTCCACTGTCAAGTTATTTTAAGTTACAAGCTGAATGAATTGCAAGCAATCCAGTACCTGATCAGTTTGCTGCGAACTCTAGCACGGAGATGTTCGAAACCAAGCGATGAATAGCAAGTCTGAGCCAGGATATGAGAAAGAGGATGGTGACTGGTGAGATCCGTGAAACAATCTATTCAGTAAAGAGTAGTTAATCATAAATTAAAGGATGGAATTTGATGGTTAAAAATTAATATGGGAGCAGTTTGGTCTATGTATGGCAACGGATAGGATAATGATTATTCTACCGGCTAACGAGAAAGAAGATTGAAGGAGAAATTCAAGAAAAAAGAATGTCAAAAAAAAAAATCGTCGGATTTACTAGAAAATAAAACTTTGTTAATAAAAGAAGAATTAATCCTCATACAACTAGACGTGTGTTATATAGACTCTACACCCTAAGATAAAGAAAGAAAATAAATCCTCAATATATGAACCTTAATTTCAATCTTGTACGGAAAGAAAAGAGATCTTTCTAGAAAAAAAGAAGTCTCTTGATAGAAATTAAATTAATAGAACAGAATGATGTTATACACTAATTATAACTCAAAATTATTAGGAATATCAAAAATACCCTAAATATTATAAAAATAGAAATTACTAAAAATAATAATAAAAACTTTGGAGGCTCTAATGAGGGCCTAAACGGTGGAATTTAGGCTTAAAAATTGGTAGTTACAAGTATCCCTATAATAAATGAAGATTTTCAAATTCTGCACGCGTGGTCATAGACAGAGAATAATTTTGAGTCCTGAGTCAAAAGTTTGGCCATTTAAAGTTCAAAGAGTCATATTGGGTTGATCATATATCAGTCTCTTCGAGTTGAAAAGAACTCACCCTCAAGTTCTTAATAGCCTCATCAACATTCACTGAATAAAGAGTCAAGTGTTTCACATTAAAAACATCAAACATCTTCAGATGACTAAGAAGGCGCAACATGTATGCACTGTCGTTGATCTTTTGTAGTATCTCACACGATCCAATTTTTTGATCTTCACCTTATTGTACTCATCAATAGGGGAATAATCATGAGTTAAAATAACCCAAACAATCTTCGACCTCAAAAAGTACCTGACAATAATGATTGTCAACCCGAGTTTTGTACTTAGTATTGTTATCCATAATTGCAAGTTTCACCTGCTCATGAATGTTCCTAAGATGCCCTGTCATTTCATCTGTTTTAGGATTAAATCATCCCACACGTAGAATAGGGGCTAAGTTCAAAACCCTCGATGAGTTACACCCATACACAATCTCAAAAGGGCTTAAACCTATGATCCTATTTCTCTATCTGTTATAGGCAAACTTTGCTTGAGGTAATGCCGAAGTTCCACTGCTTTGGCTTAGTTTTTGTTAGACAACTCAAAAGATTACCCAAACTTCGATTCATCACCTTAGTTTAACTGATGTGCATAGATTATATATGTTTTTAGACATTATTTGACGCACATCTACTTGTATGTCATGGTATTGTAAAATACCGAACCAAATAATACTTAAATAATAAGGTTTAATAGGCTAATAGCCTTAACAAAATTTTTAGGAATTTTTAGGAATTTTTCTGGAATTAATTGGAGCTCGTATGACGTATTTAGAGGGGATGCACTAATGAGCCTGATAAAAGTCTGTTAGGAATACCCGGAAGTAGGAGTTGATTAAGAAATCAACTTAGGGTTTAATTTAACTAAACCTAAGTTAGATTTATATAAAACCTAATTTCTCTTATTCTTCATCTTGAGCCCCTCCTCTTCACGCTCCCCTCCTCATCGTCGCCCACCCTCTTCTCCTTCACCGCCGCATCTTCCTCGAGCCACCTTGCGACGCCGCCTCCCCTTCTTTGCCGAGCCTCCCCCCCCCCCCCCAAGCTATCACCGGTTTCCTCTTCCCCGAGCCCTCATGTGCCGCCGCCTCGCCTCCTTCGCCAATCTCCAGCCTCTTTCCTCCTCACGCGAGTAGCACAGCCGATGACCTCTTCTCACGCGGCCACCACAGCCGTGATCGCTCCTTCACGCGAGCACCGCAGCGCTGCCTCCTCTGCCCTCGCCGAACCTCGCTCCCTCATGCGAGAACCACAAACGCCGCCGACCACCTCGGCCCGTCGCCGACCGAGACCTAGGTTAGGGGGTGAATGAGTCTCCCGATCCTCCTTCCTCTTCACTAATCTGGATAAGGGGTAAGCCATGGTTCGATCTCATCTTGTTGTAGCTGTTCTCTAGTTAGATGTGGATTTGGTCCGGATACTACTCAATGTTGCTCTGATCTTTTGTATGACTTTCGGAACAGCTAGTTTGCTTTTGGAGTAGGGGATTGGTAACATTAGGGTAAGTGTTGATTACCTAAATTGTGTTTTGATCTAGTTCTTGCTATTGGAAATTTGGATTTGAATCTGATGCTAATGTAGATTTAGTTTTAGTGGATTGATTTGGATTGGTATCGAATTTGGAATTGATTAATTAGTTGATACGGGATGAGACTCGATTTTATTTCCAGTTGAGGTTTGGTTTATTAGTGATTGGTTGATTTAGAGGAATACCTGATTGTATTGGGAATATTAGATTAATATTGTGATTAGAGGTGATGGGTTGGATTCGTACGGTTCCTTGTTGGCAGAATTGAATAGATTGTAATTAAGGATTCATGGATAAGAATTGTAGAAGCTAATCATTAATTGAGGATAATTAACAATCGGTTTGAATAGGGTTTTTCCTGAGGGTTTGGATCTTTAGGTCTAGCCACTTATTGCTTATCTGTTAGCTAAATTGTATAATATATAAATTGCAGGACTCTGATTCGAGATGAGCGTCTCGACGTCAGATTTGGTTGATACGATCTTCTTTTGAGGCGGGTACTTTTTACTTTGATTCTTTAGTTCTTTGAACTTAGTGCATGAGCTATTTTTGGATAAGAACTACTTTACCTTGACTCCACTCGTAATTTTTCCTGTGCTTGATACCTCCACTCAAAAACTTTGAGATATTCATTTTTATATCCATACAGTCTCTTGTTGCTATCAATGATATTTAGCAGATACTAGATACTAACCTTGTATGTTTTGTTTGCTGTTTACTTATGTACTGTATTAAACATGTTGGCTTCATGTAGCATACCTTATACCTGATTTTAGCTTATGTTTATATGACTACTGCTGCATTGTACGCATCATGTCATTACATGCATGCAGGCGACCACTTCTTCCTTGTGGGGGAGTGAGCCGTCGGGCCGCGCCGTACACTCGGCCACTCATGGGTAGTGGTAACTGGAGGAGATGTCGCTTGTCCTGTCGTACTGCACTCGGCCACTCATGGGTAGTGGTAGCTGGAGTTGTGAGCAGCAGGGATCCCCTTCGCTTGGTAGCTAGATAGCTACTTAACACCTGTCCATCCGGTCACTTGAGAGGAGTGGCGGCCTTTGGGTGGTACAGTTGTCATCGATCCGGCCTCTCGACCATACAGGGGTCGTAGTGCAGAGAGGTGGGTGGGGTGATCATTCATGCATACACTGATGTTATTATACTTATGTTGTTGTTGCATGCTTATGCTGCTGTTGTTTACTTGTACTGTTCACATATGCTATTATGGCTTACATGTTGTTGTTGCTCACTTATGCCGTTATGTTTGCTTATGTTGAGATATACCCTCGTTGTGGGTGTTTAGACTTTGGTTTATTTATTGAAAATGTTTATATACCTTACATATTACCTCTATAGTTATGAGTGGTACCGTAACAGATTAGTACTACTTCTGACCTTCTATTGCTAGTCTAGGATATGGTTTCAGGTATGAGCATATATCTATGATTTTATTTTAGTATCTGCTATCCCCTTTATGAGACTGTATACTGTTGGCTTATTCTCTATTTATATGTTATGTTCATGCACTATCTTTTCCTATACCCGCTGAGTTCCCTGTACTCACCACCCCACAAACTGGTTTTCCTTTTGCCAGGTAACAGTAGACGATTCATGGATGTTTGGAGAGATGCCAGCTGCCAATCCTGGGTCCTGCGTTATATCAGTTTTATTTCCGCTTTATTTGTATTTTTAGTATACAACGATTTTGGTATTGTATGCATTGGTCTGTATTTGGAGTTTGATTCGTAGTGTTTTGCTTTCGTGTTCTTGTGGTTGTGTAAGCCTAATTGGCTAGTACATTTTAGTTGTGGATTGTGGGTTTTTTCTTCATTTTTTCGCTGCGTTTTTGATACAGCCGTGTGGGCTAAATATTAACTGCGTGATTGTTTTATTCATTTATGTCCAGCCGGGTAGGCTGCGTATATTAACTGCGTGGTTATGTTGTTTTAATTTTATGTATGTTCTAGTCGTATGGGCTGATGGTTATATAGATGTATTGTGTGTATTCATTGCTTCATATTGCCACCCGTACAGGGGAGATACTGCTGGATTTTTGTCTGGTAGGGACTCCTCTGGGGTGTGACAGGTAAAATCTATGTTTATTGCACCTTATCCCATTACTATGTTATACTTCCATACTATTTACTCGAATATCTGCTCTTTACTTGTTTTGATTATCAAAACATGATTTGGAGCGAAAATAGAGTGAAAAGGCACATTAGAGCAACTTTGGAAGAAGATCAGCAACTTTGTCATACCTCCTGGCATGACGGTGTGCCTCCACCCGCGCCACCCACAGGCACAGCCGTGCCCTATCACCAGAGAGCAACTATGGGCAGGCCATGACAAATGGCATAGCTGTGCCATTTATCCATAGCTAAGCCATGGTTTGGCAGTGCGAAATGGCACGACCATGCCTCTCTATGTCGTGCGCCATGGAGTCGGGGTCGTGCCACGCAAAAATAGGGTCGTGTTGAATCCTAGGTAGATTGCAGATCAAAAGTAAAATGATCATAACTTTGTGCTCGGTTGGAGTTATTGGTTGTTCTTATTATCAAAATGTAGATAACTTTAATATCTATAACTTTTATTCAGAGGAAATAGCAAGAAAATGTAACGACCCAAAATTTCCTTGCCTTAAGTTCTAAAAGTCCTTATTAATACTTAGAAATGCTATAGCAATATTCTAGAGATTTTTAAAAAAATTTAGAGTATTTTTATGCAATTTTTGGAGGTCGTTTGGTATTTTTACTAAACGAAAGAAGTTTCAAAAAATAAATAGGATCGGCCAAGGTTCGAACCCACGACCTCCGGCCGAACCAAGTCTTAAGCGAATCCGGTTGACCAAGTGTCCAAGCGGACGATGCTGATCAGATAGGTAGCGAAATATATTTAAGGAATAGCATTGAATAAAAACCCTAGTTATAAGAAGAGAACTTAGGTATTAACCCGAGACCTAATTCCTTCTTTCTCTTCTTCCTCTTCTGCGTGCGCCAATTCTGCCCGAGCGAAGAAAAAACGAAGCCCTAGCTTCGTCTCCAGCGGCCGACCAAGGGGGATTTCCGCGAGCTCTTCTCGGATCCGAGCTCCTCTCGTCAAGAAGGACCCGTGAGCACGAAGAAGAGGCCATGATTTCAAGAGATCCGAACTGTAGAAGTCTTCTTCTTCGGTTGTGAGTCCAAGAAACCATTGTAAGTTGCTACTCACCTGCGGTAAGAGTAGTTCCGAATTTGATTTGGTATTTCCTTGTTTTTTTGAGTATGCTGTGAAGGTTTTTGGTTTAGGGCTTGTTGCCGTGAGACTCTAAGAAAGAACATGAAAGGGTAGGTATGTTGAGCATTTTTATTCCTTTTGAGATAGAGCAGTTGGCATTGAACAGGGGAAGAGCTATGGTTTCGGGTTGTTTGTGATGGTTGCTTCCATGATCTTAATTCCGAATTTGAAGTGCTGTTGTGTTTGAAGTGCTGCCGTGAACCTCAAAGCAAGGGAATAAACCTACCATCTAGTTTAGGAGGTTTAAGTTTTACCCGATTCCAGATTTTTATCTATCAAGAAAACCTACCTTGTTTTTAGTTGGCAATTGAAGTGGTAGAACTTGTTTCTAAGTACAGACATGCTTTGCCCTGTTAGAAATAATTTAGAATGTGTAAGTGTATGAAGTGTATACTGTTGGTTTCATGGATTAGGGCTATGAGTAGTATGCTGTTAGAGACAATTTAGATCTCTTCTACTCTATAAAAGTGTAAGCTTTGCTTAGGTTTTACATGGGTTTCAAACTTCAACAGGTTTTTAGTTGAATAACTATGTGTAGCATTATGTTTCTTATTCTGCTTTCTTGCCGTGATACTGCATATAGCTCCAACCGGATTGTGATTTCTATTGCTAGACAAAAGTTGAGTTTTGAACAGGTTTAATTATATTTCTTTTTAGCTTCAGCAAGTTTTTAGCTTTGGTTATGCTTCCTTGCTACATTCATTCAAGTGTGCAGATTTTAGTTAACATTCAAGTGCAGTTTTGTTAGCACAGTATACAGATTTCTGTTAGTTAAATATGCAAAATTTTGATTAGCATAGTATGCAGTTTTAATAAGCATTTCAGTACAGTTTTATTAAGTGTTTCCATGCAATTCTGTTAAGCATTTCAGTACAGTTTTATTAAATATTTCCATGTAATTATGTTAAGCATTTCAGTGCAGTGTTAATAAGCATTTTAGTGCAGTTTTGTATGAGACATCCTTTTAATAGAGGTATTAACAAGTATAAGCAAGATAAAGAAAAGAAAGAAGAAAGCCAAGGCCTTAAGTAGATCCCGAAGTCAAGACTTTAGGGATTTTGGCACACAAGGTGCTTGTTAAAATGTCAAGACATTTAAAGAAGAAGTAATAAAAGATAACAAGTATTTTATTTTTAAGAGGTTAGTACCCGACTTCCAAGGTTGTCGTTAAACAAATCCAGGTGATCAATTCCAAGGTCTTGGCCCTGGTAAGACCAAGGTCTTTACCCTCGTAGGACTGGTGATTAGCTACCACAGTCTCTATTAGGGAGCGCGCCTTGGTACTACGCCTGGGCCCAAGAGAAGTTGATTATTATTTTAAAGTATTAAAGTATAAGTTTTTAAACAAGTGAAATAAGATTCAGAAAGTGTTTAAAATTCAGCAAGTGTAGTTCTTTATGCTAGCATTATTGTTTAGATTTACCTTACATGTTTAGCATTTCAGTATGTTTCTTTTGCTATTAGATGAGCATGAGTAGTATCTTCTTTTGAGCCTTCAGTTTTCAGATTTCTTTCAGCTTACATGCATACTCGAGTTTTTGTGAGTTAGATAGCGCTTACTAAGCAATTTTGCTTATAGTTTACATTTCCTCTTACTGCAGATAAAGGAAAGGAAAAGCTATAGCAAAGGAAGGCGACAAGGAGGTGTTTGATGATATGTGTGTGCTTGGACTATGGGAGAGACTTGGGCGTTATTATGTTTCCGTGTTTTAGTGATTAAGAAACTTTTGGAGATTGTACTTTAAGTTCCATGTTATTTGAGATTATATTTGTTTTAGATTGCATGCTAAGATGAACTCAGTTTAGTAAGTATGTACCTTTGGTGTTTGCATGGAGACATAGTTTTATATGTTCTGTTATTATGAGATATATGTGCATGTTCATTTTTAGAGTATTGTATTGTATTTTAGTCCTGTTGAACAACATATACTCTGCCAAAATTTTAAGTTTTCTGGAAAAAAATAAGTACAGATGTTATATTAGTTAAGTAAGAATCTATAGTAGTTACGTAACGGGCACCTTTAGAGAGTAGTGAGAAGGGTGGTCGTTACAGAAAACATGGTCTAGTAGTGTCAAAGACATGGGTGCGCCTCCCATCGATGGTCGCGTCATATCTTCTACCTAGACTGCAGACCAAACTTTGAACCATCATAACTTTCGGCTCGGTTAGAGACATAGCTCAATCCAAATATTAGAATGATCTATTTCAACATCCATAACTTTAGTTTAGAATAAAATACGAGAAAATCGGGTTTAAGGGGTGGAAAATTTATTTAGACGGAGCCCCGCAAACCTGGCAGATCTGGACAGTTTGGAAGAGGTATAAAAGGATAAAAAAAATACATTCTTTAACTCATCTTGGATTTGGGACTTTGTCCCTCTCCTTGGTGAAGGGTTCTCCTCTTAGAGGGGACCCTAAAGCTTCCATCTTCATTGATCTGTATAATCCGTCCACCTCCAGAGCAAGAAAATCAGTGACGGATAGATAAACATTCATTTATTCTCTATCTCGTGTTTTGGATTGTAAGATGCTTAATTTCTTATTTTTTTTTATTATAAATCTTTGTAATGGAGTAAATCTCCACATCTAAAATATAAGGAGTAATTATGATGTGGCATTGATGTATGAACTATGTATATGTCAATTTCCTTATTTTATGATGTGTTAATTGTTCTATATGTGTTATGTCTTTGTATGTGTTTGATGAAATGTGTAAATGGTGAATGCATATGAATGTGAAGGTTTCGTCACTATGTAGATGAGATGCTTTGGATTGTATGACCAGAGGGCCCTAGTGATAGATGATATCCCTTTTACCGGACTTTCCAAAGTCATCGCCTTGAAATGGGAGTCAAATCTCTACAAGGGATTAGCTAATTAGAGTTTAATGAATTTTTCCCAATCTAATATTGGGAAATTATCTATGTAATATATATTGTATGACTAGGGGGCCCTTAATGACAGAGGGTATCCCTTTAACTAGACTTTCTATGTTACCTCTTCTACTTAGTAACATTAGAAGTCAACAGGATAAACACTCTGGAACGAACTTCACGAGCTCGTATCGAGAATTTGGTTAGAATCCCTATAAGTGTGTAGCATGGACGTAAGGAGATGAACAATGTATAAGGACATTAACTAGTATCATAGTAAAACCAAAATCCTAAAATCACCCACAAAAATCCTCTACTCTCTTGCTGGCAGACTCTCTCTCCCTTGCTCACTCTCCTTCTCTCTCTAGTTATCTTGCATTCGTGAAATCAACTTTTGATTATTTAGATAACTTACTTCGCAAAATCAACTAGTGCTTAATCAACTGTCCCTGTGGGATTAATAATGTTTTATTACTGACGATATAACCGTGCATTCATTGATCTTTTATAGTATCTCACATAGTCTAATTTTTTTTATCTTCAACTTATTGTACTCACCAACAGGGAAACGATCATGAGTTAAAACAACCCAGACAAAATCTCCGACCTTGAAAAGTATTTGATGATGATGACTGTCAACCTAAGTTTTGTATTTGGTATTGCCAGTTTCACCTAATCATGAATGTTCTGAAGATATTTCGCCATCTCATTTGCTTTAGGATTAGATCGTCTCATACATAGAGCAGGCGCTAAGTCCAGAACCCTTAATGAGTTATGCCCATAGATAATCTCGAAAGGACTAAAATCTATGGTCCTATTTCTCAATTTATTGTAGGCAAACTTAGCTTAAGGTAATGCCAAGTCCCACTACTTTGGCTTAGTTCCTGTTAGACACCTCAGATGATTACCCAAACTCCAATTCACCACCTCAATTTGACCATCTGTCCGGGGTAATAGACACTGCTAAAGTTTAATTATGCTTCTAGTTTTCCCCATGCGGTTTTTCAAAAATTGTTGATAAACTTGGTATTACAATCTGAAGTCATGGATTGAGGTATGTCATTTAAGCGTACGATCTCCTTGAAGTTAAAATGGGCAGTTTAGACAGCATCCATAATCTTCTTGTAAGCTACAAAGTGTGTCAACTTTGAAAACCTGTCAACCATAACAAGGATAAAATTCAAGGTTCATTGGGTGTGGGGTAATCCTAATACAAAATTCATGCAAACATCGAACCAAGGAGGTAAGGGAATGTATAAGCCTGCATTGATGAGCACCCCTTTAAATTGTTGGCATACAAAACATTAGTCCATAAAGTGGGTCGCATCACTAGTTAATTTAGGCCAATAAAAATCGACAGAGATAAGGGCCAGCGTCTTATCACGTCCAAAGTGTCACTCATGGTAGTTCCCTAAGAGAGAAATCTGAAATGCACAACTACAATCCACAAAATAGATAACCATTATGCCAAATAAAATTATGTCAGTTTTCATCATGTACCTCCTAAAATATCCTTCTGAATGATGGGTCAGCTACGTACATATCTGAAAAAATCTCAAAGCTCGCAACATCGGTACTCATGGTGGTGAGTAATGAAGAACGATGACTCAAGGCATCTGCGACACAATTCAGACTTCCAACTTGGTATCTCAACGTGAAGGTGAACTCATGTAAATAAGCCACCTGTTGGTGCAGCAGGGGCAGCAAGAGAGAGATGAATTGCCTGAAACAGAAAAATAAAACCTCTTCTCGATCCTTGGACTTAGACTAGAAACGCAATTAAAAACAGAATTAACAATTTAAAGAAATAAGTAAAAGACCACTATTTACTTTGTTACAACCTACTTAGTTGTTAATCCAAAGCAGTTAAAAAGCTCACTAAGAATCTCCTTCTCTGAAGGCGGAGAAGCCTTTTACATACACCAAAAGCTCAAAAATAACTAGGAAAGTGATTACAGAAGTTGTTGTTCTATTTCCTAGCTCCAGGGATCTTTTTATTGTTGGGTTCGGAGCGCAGCGGAAGACATATATTGATCATGGATCTTTTCATGGTACATATAGTTTTACACAAAAGTAATATAAAACATATCTTGAGTCCTCGATAGGTGTGAATAATATCACAGACAGATAGACAGATAAGAGCCCCACGTGTGACTCCTCTAGCGGTATCCATGCGCACTAAATCACGAACTTGATATGATCCATTAGGTGCTAGTCTCTTGGATCTACAAAGTCTTGGAAGCACTACTGATCTCTTCCGTTGGAAGGTCAACGAAGAAGAAGTTGACGAGGGAGAAATCGAGAGAAGGAAGTCCTCTTTTGCATTTTTCCGAGGATGACTACTTATAGCCTCCAAGGAATATGAAGAGTTAAGTTCTCAATAAATTCATCATTTATGATCTTCATTGATTAGGAAGATGAAGAGTTATAGGCTCCATAAATTCTTCATTTATAACTTTCATTATAATAACTCTTCAAATTCTTCATTAATTATCATTATGATGACTCTTCGAATTCTCCATTAATTATCATGATTATGACTATTTGAATTCTCTCTTCTTTGTATCAAATAAATTCATAATTGATCTTGATCTCGACTAGCTTCCGATACCAATGTTCATGTCTACGTGCTATGCGTGCGACCTTCTAGGTTTTATACACAAAGGTAGTGTAAATCCATACACAGACTAAGGTAACCTTCTAGCAACAGTTTTTAGCCACCCAACGCGATAAAATTAATATCAGTCATAAACTGTAAACCACTATGAACCGATTACTGTGTAATTCAATCTATTCATCTAAGCCAATATCCCAATTAATTTGGTACATTATGCATAATTACCAAATTAATTATTTTACTTGATTTCCAAGATATAATAGACTCCTCTTGAATGATAAATCATTCCTCCCATGACCATGAATTTCGAGTCACTAATATCTCTATCAAGCGGCCAGGATGTTAACCCCTAATCCAAGAGAGCGATGAATCCTCTATTGACTCAACACTATTCTCTCTACGCTTTGTCATACACCCAACTACCGTATTAATCACAATCCGATTAAAGACTACTTTTAACGGCATCAAAGCACATAACTCCACGCATAGAATAAATGAAGGTCTCAAATCAAAAGATTAGTTACACTCATTCATAAGAGGAATAACCAATGATGCTTAATATATGACCTCCTCTTGAGCGGGTCGTGTCCAGTGTATCTCTAAGCTCAAGGCACCCCTAAGTACAACTTGGATATCCATCCCTCGGTCTATCTCGACCTAGTCATACTCAGCGTTGATCTAGATATCCATGCCCCCTCTAGATATCTGTCCGATCAAGGACTATTTTCAGATTAATATACCCATTAATCAATGAGACTTTATCATTAATTATATACGTACAGAAAAGTAAATAATCAATGATAAATACTTACCTTTATTAAATAATTATCCACAAAATACATAAGGAGTGTCTTGACACATAAGTGCACACACTAACATTTATAGCTCCTGAAAATTCTATCCATAGCTTGAGGGCGCCTCCAGCGAGGCACAGTGGATAAAGCTTTATCCACCGCCAACGGTAACTTTTCCTGGTTGAAGGCGCCTTCCATGCTCATGGAGGGCGCCTTCCATGCTTACGGAGGGTGTCTTCCATGCTCATGGGAGGCACCTTCCGCCTAAAGGTGGCAAAAGGCATGCGGGCGCCTTAGAGGCGCCTTCAACTCCTGTTGAGGGCACCTCAAGTAGTTTTTATCATCTTCTTTCGCTCTTCTGCTGCTCTGATCGCCTAAGTGATTGCGACCTACCGAAATAGGGTTCACCCGAACCCAATTTTCGACCTTTTTCTCGAGCAGGCTTCCGCTCCGATTTCTCGTCCCTTGAACATTGCGTATATTCTTCTCATCCACCAGTGTACTCTTTCGCAGCACCTTGTCTCTCGGATGCACCGAGCTCGTTGGCTCCCTTTCCGTGCCATCATTCTCGCTAGCTGCGTCTTCCGCTCGATTTTCTGTGCTCCTAAGCTCCTGCACACTTAGACACAAGGATCAAACCAAAATAGAATATAACGTAACTTGGTTGATCACACCAAAATAACCATGAGGTCCAACAATACCCACTTGGCATACCGCTTGCTCAGCTTGTGTTGACTATTGATGTATTTCAATGCTTTGTGATTAATAAACAAGATGAATTCCTTCTGTAGTAGATAGTGATGCCAATGCTTTAACACTAAATAATGACATAGAACTCCAAGTCATAGGTAAAATAATTCTTATTGGACCAGGATAACTTCTCACTAAACAAAGCAACTGAAGGCCTAAACTAACTCAGAACACCTTGTATACCAATTTAGATGCATTACAATTGACCTCGGACACTTGGTCAAAATTAGAAAGTGCTAGAACTAGTGCCTCGATCATCTTCTTCTTTGACCAGTTGAAAATTAGTCTCTATTGTTTTAGACCATTTGAAATCTCATCTCTTGAGACATTTGGCGATGAGAGCAATTAGAGTGCTAAAATTTTTGATGAATCGACGGTAGAATGAAGTCAAGGCGTGGAAACTTCTGATGTTGTGCAAGGTCCTCAACTGTGGTCACTCCAAGACCGGGTCTATCTTTACTTGATTTGCGCGTACATTATCAGTAAACACAATAAAGCCAAGGAAAGTTACCAATGTAATAAAGAAAGAACACTTCTTCATGTTGATAAATAAGCACTCAGTCTTTAACTTTTCAAAAACAACATGAAGGTGATCAAAGTGGGATGCCCATGTTGGACTGTAGACGAGCATGTTATTAAAGTAGACTACCACAAACTTTCCCATGAAATGCCATATAATTTGATGCATAAATCTCATGAAGGTGTTGGGTGTATTGGACAATACAAAAGGCATGACCATCCATTCATATAGTCCATGTTGTGTTTTAAATGCGATTTTCTATTCATCTCTGGGCTTTATTTTGATCTGGTGGTATCCCCTTTTAAAGTTAATTTTTGAGAAGACCTTAGAACTGGATAGTTGATCCAACACGTCGTCCAACCAAGGAATTAAGAATATGTACTTCACCATGATCTTGTTGATAACTCAACTGTCAACTCATATACACCACAAACCATCTTTCTTTGGCACTAGTAGGGCTAGAACTGCACATGGGCTCATCTTCTCACAAATATAGTTATTCTCTAGTAATTCCACCACCTGTCGCTATAATGCTTTAGCTTTCTTGGGACTGAGGTGATATGTTGGGCAGTTAGGTAGACTTAACCCTAAAATAAGATCAATCTGATGCTGGATATCTCACATGGGTGGTAGCCTAGAAGGAAGATCCTCTGACATCAATTCATTAAAATCTACTAGAAGTTGTTGTATTTCGGCTAGTAACACAACGTCTATGACTATTGCTTCGTTTTGGCATGATAACAAAGCATAGACAGTGTCTTCATGCTCTATTTTATCTAAAAATCTAAATATATAAAGTAGATTAATATTCTTAGCTACCATAATTGGAATGGTTCCTTCTCGCCGTGGCGCTCATACAATCTTTTTCCCTTGATTTGAAGGGTATATGTATTCTTCCACCCATCATGAACAACACTGCGATCATACTGCCAAGGCCACTCTAATAGTACATGTCATGCGTCTATGACCACCACATCATACCAAGCACTATTAAAATATTTGTCAATTGAAAAAGACACGAGGCATCGTTGATCTACTGTTACCTCACTGTTTTTGTTCAGCTATAATAACTTGTATGGTTTAGAATGACAACCCATTTTTAGCTGTAATTTTTGGACAGTTTCAATGGAGGCTACATTCTCACAACTATCCCTATCAATGATCATTTTGCAGACTTTATCGGCAATGATGTAGATAGTATGAAAAATATTGGTTCTCAACCAATTTACCTCCAAATCGTCATTAGGAGTTAGCAGACTCTTACGAATGACCAATGTCTCTTGGCTGTCACCATAAATCACCTTGTTAGATGCATAGTTTGAGTGTAGCCAAACGGTAGAAAGTGACCTTAGCTTCTTCTTCATCTTCTCCAAGTTATCTATTTTGGACTTGCCTTGTTGTTCCGTGAACGCTGCATTTGTTTCCACCATGCTGATGCTCGCCCCTTGAGTCTGATGGTAATCAGCTTCACTTTCATTCGATCTGGAACTTGCTTATATTCAAAGATTCACTCCACTTCGTTCATCTAATTGACAAAACTCTCTGCTTGTAATGTACCAAAAAATTCGAGTAGTTCAACTCAAAAACTAAGGTTTTCATAAGGTTTATCCCGAACGTGATGTTCCTGACTAACAATCTGACGGTAGTAAGGATTCTCAAAGGGTAGACTCAGATCCTCAATTTGAAGTCTCCCGACCTTTAAGATTTTGTGCCTCCACCATTGCTGCCATCTGCTGGGTTAATTATACAACTTACCTCCGTAGATCCCCAATTGTCATCATGTCATGGATGATATGTCCACAGTGCTCGACTTCCTCAATTTGAATATGCCTGTTGTTGTGATCGTGACCACAATGATCCTCCATTGAATCTAATGCTCAACTTTCTCAATCGGATACTGCCAACTCTGATACCAACTAATGTTGGGTAAGATAGCAATTATCCTACGGGTTAATAAGAGAGAAGATTGGAGGAGAAACTCAAGAAGAGAGAACACCAAAAGAATAGGAAAAATTGTCGGATTTGCCAAAAAATGAAACTTTATTAATAAAAGAGGGATTAATCCTCATACAACTAGACATGTATTTATAAACACTTTAGACCCGAAGATAAAGGAAGGAAAGAAATTCTAATATATGAACATAAATTCTAATTTTTAGAGAAAGAAAATAGATCTTTCTAAAAAAGGAAATCTCTTAACAGAAATTAAAATTAATAAAACAGGATACTATTATAGACTAATTATGACTCATAATTACTAGAAATACTAAATGATCCAGTCCGAAAGTCGATGAGATGGAAAGCTGGGGATGTGACACTCCGGCTCCTATAGATTCCACTTAAAAAGGGAAGGGGTCCCCGGCATTGACCCTCCGACGCTCAAGTCAATCACCGGCGATAAAGTAGAAGGCGGAGCAACAAGAATGAACAGTAGCGAGAACAGTGTCTATCACGTATTGCGTACCTCCGCCGATGCTTGGACCCCTTTTATATAGAGCTCCTGTAATGCGTGTACCCACTTCCCAAGGCTAGCACACTAAAAAGACATGTCGGTAAAGTGTCCCTGACACAGTACCTTAACAGACTGAGCATATCTCTGAAGTGATAGTAGAAGCTTCCACTGTACGATCTTCTGGTTGTCCATGCCCCGGTGTCAGCGACACGAACTCCCAAACTGATGTTGATGGATACTAGAGAGAGTATGCTGCTAGGCCGAACGGGTTGGCCCCTTGGTCGGAACTTCACTGTTCTCGTCTGCTCGGTCGACACTCCATTGTATTTGTGTCGCATCCGCTCGGTCAGAACTATACCATACTTGTGTCACGTCCGCTCGCCCGGAATTCCACTGTGCCTGTCGAGTCCCACTGCCTGGCCGAGCGGGGTAGCTGCTCGGCCCGGCTTCTGCACACCATTTCTTCTTCCGTCCGACCTCCAATACTCCATTAAGCGTCGATCATTTGACACCTCCCCGTGTCAAAGGTGGGGTCAGACCGGAACCTTCTCCTCCCGGTCGGAGCACGATAGCTCGATCGACCGATGATATCTGAGCATTGACCGCCTTGACTTTGACCTTCACCTTGGCAGCTATCATTCGCAGGGTGGGGGCCCTCCTTATCACCACATCACTAAAAATATCCTAAGTACTATAAAAACTAAAATTACTAAAAATAGTAATAAAATCTTCGAAGGCCCGGATGAGAGCCTAAATGATGAAATTTGGATCCAAAAATTAATGATTATAGGTGCCCTTATAATAAATATAAATTTTTAAATTTTGCACAAGTGACCATAAATAGAATCTGATTTTGAGTTTCGAATTAAAAGTTATGATCATTTAAAATTCAAATGGTCATGATGGATTGATTCTACATCAATGCCGCAATGCAGTTGATGTTCCACCATTGGCCATTGCTAGCTCTCTTGTTGATTCTTCAATGTGGTATGAGAGAAACCTTATTGTTGGAAGCATAATTAGTCATGAAGGAAAAAAATAGAAGCTCTCCTTATAAATTTTGAATTAGCATATGCCAATATAGGAAGTCATCCCAGATAACTCTAGGTTGAGGTAAATTCTTGATAGATAATATAAGCTCAATTACATTTATAATATTTTAAAGAATTTTTTAACTTTTCTCTTGTGATAAAATACTAATATTAACTTTTAAATATTTTATTTATTTTTTTAATTATTATATTTTTATTATAAAAAATTATATATAACATATAATAATTATTTTAGCCGATCGACCCTTCAAAATATAAAAATCTTGTATTCATCCTTATTGATGACTGTCCTATGAAGTATCATTTTATCTTTTAAGACTCCGTTTGGTATGCATAATAAAATAAGATTGATTGATTAGATAGGATAAATAATCTCTATTGAGATGGAGATATTATAAATCTTATATCTAATTATCCATAATTCAACTCTTAATCAATTCTACCCCATATTTAATTTTTTTTTTTTGTTAAAAATATAATTCTAATTCATCATGCATACCAAACGCAGCGTCAGAGTATTATTTTTAAAATTATAGCGATTATTTTAAAATATCAGATAAAAGATTTCGGTGCGGGTACGAATCCGACCGTTAAGGGGCCGAGCCGAGCTTTCCGTACATCGCCACCCACACGTGATACTACGGGACTTGCTGGAACCAAGAAGGTTTTGAATACGTGTGTCTACGCTTGCATGTTGCGATGTTCGGAGGGAGAGACAGAGATGGCAGGGCAAGAGAGGATGACGGAGCGACGGTGCCGCGCGTGCGGACCAAGCGAGACGATATTCGTGGGAGAAAGAAAGGCGCGAGACGGACGAAGGCAACGATATTCGCGGACGAGGGTTTGGTTTTCGCCGACGCTCCCTGAGGCAGAGTCGGGCTCTTGCGACATCTGAACCCCCGCCCATCTCCAACCCTGTCTCGTTGCCGCATTTTGGTGGGTTTCGCATAGCAACGTTTTGATCTTGGCTTGCCAGGTTGGGCGCCCCTTTTCTTCCTCTACCCTTTGATACCACCTTTGACTACTTCTTGACGTCGCCATCTGTGATGGTTTGTCTCTGTGCGTGTGTGCTTTTTTTTAAAGTTGAAAACATTGATCGTAGTTTATTGAGAATCCACACAAACAATGTTCGATTTAGGAAAAACAAACAAATGAATGACTCAACGTTGAAGGCTCAGCAATCTAGGGTTTGCTTTGCAAGAGTTCAAGCACAGGGGCAAACTGATGCACGGATTTGTGGACCTATGGACCCTAAAAAGTAGTAACTGGAAGAAGTTCTGTGAACTGACTATAATCCATAGTCTTTAGGTGTCCTGCTTTGTCCTTTGTTATGCAACATTTTTCATAGTCTAACCATGCGAGTTTGATATTATAAATAGATCTTGTTGTATAAATTTTTTCTTATTTTATTTACTTCTTCCATATTCTTCTGTCCAGCTGACAGAACATTTGGAATTGCCAATTTTTCTTCATTCTCCTGTACAAGTTCAAGTCAGTAGCAGATGGCCTCTTCTAATAGCAGTGAGAATGTGGTGCAATCCAAAGCTTGTGGGGAGGGAGATACAAATGTGTGGACAAAATCCTCTGAGATTCCTGACAAACAACCAAATAAATCTCCTAATTGCGATGTTAGTAAGATCTTTTATTACTTGAATGATACAATCTTTTGATTTTGTATTGTCTCACACTAGTCTCAAACAGATCAACTGTAGTTTGTGTTAGTTTTTACAATTTGTTTCAATATTGAATCAAATTGATCTTACTTTAGCAGTTCTAAGATGGTTTTCATGCCTGATTGGGTGATAAGTTTGTCATTTAACTTTCCTATCATGTGGCAAAGTCAGATTGACAACATAATGCCTTGTCACTAAAACCAGTGTCTTTGTTCCATAGTATGTTTGTTACTTGTAATTTCATTTTGATATTGAACTCCTTAGCTCATTTATGTACATCAGTTTTCCCCTCCATTTTCATTCTCAATCAATGAATTGAAAACTCTCTTTTCATTTTGAACATGGTAATATGTCCATATTCTTATCCATCATTTGTTTGATAATAACTTATTTGACTTCCTATTCTCATGGAAGAATAGTATGATAAGATTGTGTTCATAGTGAAACAAGCTCATTGACTTCTTTTATTTTGTATTATTATTATTACTAATATAGAACATGCTTTTTTATAGGCAATAAACATTGTTGTGAATTCAAGACAACAATAACAACAAGCAAACCTTTATCCCATTAAGTGGAGTCAGCTAGATGGATCCTCCTACTCCATTAGGCTAGATCTACTACTATATCCTTATTTATATTTAAATAAATTCCATCCTTTTTTATCGTTACTGATTAAGTCTTCATTGGTTCATCTTTCTCCATTAATGTGTGTATTTATCATAGTCTCACATTGCTTAATTGGGACATTAATTGGACGTGTAAGTATGTGCCTATACTATCTTAAACGTATCGCTCAAAGTTTTCTCTCAATAGGCATAATCCTGATATTCTTTCTAATATTCTCGTTTCTTATCTTCTCTATCCTTATATGCCAACACACCCACTTTAACATCCTCGCCTCTGCGACTCTTATCTTTTTCTCGTGTACTCATTTCATAGCCCAACATTCAACTTCATATGACATATCATGTCTAACAGTTGTTTTGTAAAACTTCCCTATTAGTTTTAAAGGTATCTTACGATCATAAAGAACACCAACCACTCTTTTTCCATTTCAATCATCCTTTTATATCCTTTGTAAAATATCTCTATCAACCCTTCCATTATTTTACAAAAATGATCCTTAAAGCTCTCAATTACATGTAACTCGTCATTTCTAAGATTAACAATCGCCTTGCTATGTTTAATACTACTAAACTTAAATTCATATATTCTGTTTTTACTCAACTAAGCCTAAAATGTTTTCCTTTTAGAATTTTCAATCTTTTCCTTTTGAATGCCACAAAAGACTATATCACTACTGAGCTACTTTGGTTATGCTAGTTAGAGTTTTTTTTGGTCCCTCTCTTCCATTTACACCTTTAATTCTACTCGATAGACTATATCTAGCTATATCTATTCATCTTAACCTTTTTTCCCCTTATTTTTATCATTATTGGAGTTCACTAATTGCTCAGGATAGTAGATTTGAATTTTAGCATTCTAATTTCTACTTCATTATCATATGTATTGTTTTCAAATTAGACCCATAACGTATGATAGGATACAAAGTTTTATATCTCATTGTCAATATTAGTCTTCTTCCTCACCAGTAATAATACTTTAACATTGTTGATTTGTATTTATACATGATATATGTTGATGCCTGTGTGATCGTATCACTTAATAACTTTGCCTGAATTTGCACATTTTCGTTGACATAATTTCTTGACTTAATTATTCATGTACTTATTTCTCTTAATAAAATACTTGCCACTCTATAATTTGATTTAGGAATGACATTAAACCTTCCTAATTTTGTATTTGGTTACCCTACTAAATTTCCAATTGGCTTATCAATTTATGACTTCTTCTAAAAAGTATCAGATGTGGGGAAAAATTAAAATTGATCTTTCTGAAATTGCATACAGGTTAAAAATGAAAGGCAATACAATCTTATTTCAATTTGTAAATATTATCAGTAAACTAATGATATGACCTCAGTTTCCTAATTATTGGTTTAGTCAAATATTTGAGAATTTTGAAAACTATGATTTTAGTTTTTGATGCTACTTAGCACTTACATAAAAACTTGAATATAGATATCATGAAAATAATAATAACTTCATGTACTGACTGTTTTGGGGCTTATTGCATGTCAATCAGCTGGCAGAATGAAGGTTTTGCTCTTGCCCACAGACACTAAATATTTAAAACTTTTATTAGCCTTGGCTATGAATTATAAGGTATTACAGTACCATTATAGTTGGCCACCTTTATATTATCTGGTATTACCTAGATTAGATATTGAAAAACCTACTTGTTGCTCTGTGTTTGTACAGTGGATTCGTGAAACTACACTGTTGTTTACAATGTGATACTAGTTATCAGGTAATTTTATTGGTCTTGATTGGGACAACTAAACTTGGTCACCTACAATACCTTTAGCTTCCTTTGAATAAGACATGCAAATACCTAATTGTTGCTTAGTTTTGGTATGGTACAATTTTGTTTACTCCACCATTCTTCTAAACTATGATAATATTTTCTTAAACCATTACACATATCATGAGTGGTTGGATAGATGTGATATCACCAACAAGTTGTGTTAGTCCTACTCCTAACTCTTTGGTATCTAAGTATAGAATGTATTACTCTAGTCATGTTAAACATAATAATTGTTCGTTTTTTCCCTCTACTTCTACTCTTTGCTTCTTCCAAAATTCCATAGATGTATTGAGGATAACTTCGAGTAGGATCTAGATTGATCCATCATTGATAATATATTGTATAGCTCCTCTATATTGTTCCAGGAATAGTATTGCTAGTATTTTACATGTATATTGTTCCAGGAATAGTATTGCTAGTATTTTACATGTATTCAATGAAGCATGCTTTCATCTTAAATGTTTCGTTATAAGGTACAATTTTGTTAGTGCATTGTATAAGCAGTTGCTTCAATAACATGTCATGTCTGCATGCTTTCCTTTCAATCAGACTTTCTTCAAACAAGGTGATAGATAATGAATGCTAGATGTGTTTACTGCAGGTTTTCAAGAGTGGGTATCTCTTTATTTCATCTAAAGGTACACTTCTTTGCAGTTCCTAACATTTTATTATTTTCAGTTTGTTAATGATGGAGCAAGTTCTTGTACATTTTCCTCAAAAATTCTCATTGAGTTTGTTGGTTTGATAATTACCACAAACATTTGGAAGATTTTTTTAAAATAATTTCTATGTTGTTTACTTCCTAAGTTTATACTCCCAAGTCACCTGGTGCTCTTTGTTGTGCTTTTCTTCTTGACCTCTCATTTTCAGAAAATGATAATAGAATTGAAATAATGAGTTTACTTGAATTTGCTATAAAAGGGCAGCCCGGTGGCAGCCCGGTGCACGAAGCTCCCGCCATGTGGAGTCCCGGGGAAGGATCCATTGTACGCAACCTTACTCTGCTTTTTTGCAAGAGGTTGTTTCCAGGATTCGAACCCGTGACCTTTTGGTCATGACAACAACTTTACCATTGCTATCTCAATTTTATATTTCCAAATGGGGATGAGATAAACACAGTGAAGCATATTTTTTGTTTTCTAGAAATGCATCATCTGACATTTACTTAGCCCTCCATCTTAAAGCCTAAAAGTTGACCCAGGGGATGGAAGGGGCCAAATTAATTGTAGTAACTCAACTTCTTTAGAAAGTGAACATGTCACCCATAGGAAGCCTTAGCCAGTGAACATGTTACCCATAGGAAGCCTTGACCATTTTAGATTGCATGTGTATAGTTGTCACTTTCTACTCAAGCTAGGCCAAATTAATTGTAATAACTCAACTTCTTTAGAAAGTGAACATGTCACCCATAGGAAGCCCTAACCATAGTGAACATGTTACCCATAGGAAGCCTTAACCATTTTAGATTGCATGTGTATAGTTGTCACTTTCTACTCAAGCTAGGCCAAATTAATTGTACTAACTCAACTTCTTTAGAAAGTGAACATGTCACCTATAGGAAGTCCTAACCATAGTGAACATGTTACCCATAGGAAGCCTTAACCATTTTAGATTGCATGTGTATAGTTGTCACTTCTACTCAAGCTAGGCAAAATTAATTGTACTAACTCAACTTCTTTAGAAAGTGAACATGTCACCCATAGGAAGCCCTAACCATAGTGAACATGTTACCCATAGGAAGCCTTAACCATTTTTAGATTGCATGTGTATAGTTGTCACTTTCTACTCAAGCTAGGCCTACATAGAGGCAAGGTTGGCTCGTAGTGCATGGTCTATAATAATGTTAGAGCAAAGTGCAATATAAAATCTAAATATACTAAAATGCATATATCAAAAGAAAACATGACAAACATGACTAATAACATGACTATCACAATGCTACCTAGATGTCAAAACTCTTGAAAGTGACTACAAATTGCAATTTGGTAAAAATGAGGCGTGTGCATGAATTTGTGTCTTAGCTGAGAGCTGGAAGGAATAACAACTAAAGTTCATATCGAAGTAATCTCATCTGACTTCTACTTTCATGTATTTCACTGTTTAAAATAGTTCATGCTTCACTTAAGTAGTTATGCCGTAGGTATTCAACCATGGGTTCTCATGTTATTTGATCATGTTATCTTCAAATAATGGTTGGTTACTTAGTTTAAGGGACCAACCTATGCCATTGTTGAATGGATATTATACTAATTTAACTATATATTAGAAGATGTCTCAAGATAGTGCTTTGTAGCATTAAAAAAGTGTACAAGTACCAACATAAAAATCAACATGCATTATAAAGGGTAAAGCAATTTAAAGCTATGTATCAAATGAAAAGTGACTAGAGTTTCAATATTTTCTTTTGAAAATAACCTCTCCCTATGTAAAATCCCACCTAATCACCCACATATAACTAGGTGTGCTCCCCAAAGTGAGTATCTACAAATATAACTATATGAACAACTTAAAAAGGCTCAACATAAACTAAACACGATGATAACACGAAATTTAGGAAATAATTAAAATTTAAATTCAATAGTTCCTGTCCTAGTCCAATTACCCTAGTTCAATCTCCCTTCCTAAATAAGATACACCATACATATAAGCACTAAGATAACCCTATAACAATAACAAAAATATAATAATAGCAAATTCTTACCTTATAACTCTTATTGGTCTAATAACCTGAGTGGGTGTTTAAATGATTTGACGCAATCATACCAAGTTAACTTAAACAAAGTTGCTAGTTTGAAGTAGGTATTGTTTTGTAGCACTAGCACAGAAGTTACAATTATTACTGTAAATTGATTGTGATGAGTGGTTCTTCAGTTTTAAAAAAATAATCTTAGCGGCCACAATTAGTTTAGACTTTGGTAGCAAGGTGGGAGGGAACTTCAAGGAAAGACACACTATCAATGGGAAATAGATAATAGACACAGTGATTCGTGCTAAGGCTTTGGACTGTTGGAGGTGTTTTCTGCACATGATAGTTGAGCACCGATATTACAGCACATGGTGTCGGACACTAGTGTTAGGTGCAATGAAGGCTAGAAGCATATAAGACATCTTTAGTTGTACTAGTGGTTAGGTTTAGTGAGGCCAGCTAGAGTGAGATGAATAACGATCATAAATTTCCAAGTGATCATTCTATACTTTTGCTACTAACTAGCAAGACCACACAGACAAGATTAGCACAAAAAAAAAGCAATCACATTTACACAATAACTCACACATGGCATTTTAACTTGGTTTGACAACCCCAGGTTCTTACCCTCTTACCCCATAATCTACAATTTGTTGATGGATCACTCCTTGGAAAGTACTACTAATTTTCTCATGGAGAAGCCTCTTACAATCGTAAGTGAAGCCCAGGAATCACAAAAAAGTTTCAGTGCATGGGAGAAACTCTAATAAGATTTAACAAATTTTATTTTTGTGAGATTTGAAGCCTCCATCGAGCTCTCCTTTTATCAATCTTCAATCCTCCATCATCTCTAGTTGTCTACCGCCCAATAGTTGACTAGTTTGCATCATTTGTCGACTAACTAATCGGCTCAACTGTTTGCCATCAATGGAATCTTGACTTAGTCACGAATAAAAATCACTGGCTTCTCGGACCTAGTTAACTAGCTAGTCGATTGATTCTCAAGTAGACTCAATTTCACATTTGTCGATTGCTCCAAACCACAAATCCTAGCTTACTACAATTTTGGAGTTTTAGTTTATCGATTGACTCATCCACTAGTTGATTGGATTCCATACCCCAATGGATTGGTCAAACCCTAAATGCCAAAATACTTTGGGGTAATAGGTTTCCCAATCATCAGTCAATTGTTGACCCTCGCTACAACCACTTCTAAGAGTGAGTCCTCCTATGCTGAGTGCTATCCTCGTCTCCATGGATGCAATTGTCACGCCCCGGAGGAGTCCCTGTCCGAAGAAATTTCGGCAGCATCTCCCCTGTACGGCGGACAATCTGAAACTTTACTACATCACCATATACCTCAGCCACATGCGGCTGGAATAATAACAATAATAATAAGCAAACAAGCACACCATCCACGCAGTTTATATAAATTTTCAGCCTCTGGCTGACAACAGAACAGAAATACGATGACTCGAAAACAACCCTACTCCACTACACCCATAAAGCACAAATCCGACGGAATAAATCCACTCACCTCTTCTGCCGTTTAGGCAGGCATGTAGTAAAACAAATCCGAATGAAAGTCATCGACTAAATAAAGCAATCCATACAGTATCTAAAGTATTCAAAACATAACAAGTTCAAAACATAGTCTAGTACATAAAGCCAAAAGATAAATAAACAGCCTCGTGGCTGTAGGGGACTAGCAACTGGAATTATCTCCTGACAGCATCAACCTGAAATAGCAACGGAGGAGGGTGTGAGTCCAACA
Source organism: Zingiber officinale (assembly GCF_018446385.1). Taxonomy (NCBI): domain Eukaryota; kingdom Viridiplantae; phylum Streptophyta; class Magnoliopsida; order Zingiberales; family Zingiberaceae; genus Zingiber; species Zingiber officinale. The sequence goes on along the minus strand of NC_055988.1, from coordinate 158,965,588 downwards.
CTCAGCAGGTACAACTGATATGCATAATAAAGAATATAACCAATAGCACTAATCATGCGTACAATCTCCTGATACAAGAAAGGTAAATGCAACTAAGGAATGCAGGAGAAAAGCTGTACTAACCCGGACCAAGGTATAAGGGTAACAGGGTCGTCAGACCGAGGGTGTCATAATTCCGTATGCATGCCAATCATATGCATCCATATAAATGCAGCAAGTAAATGCAGCAAACCAATGAACAAAATTTCGTTCCGTGCCGGGCGGAACGGGCGAAACTTACCGTTCCGCCTGCGCACCGAAACCGGCACCGGACGAGCGACGGTTCGTCGCGTCGTGCGTGGTGCGTCACGCTCCAGGAGGAGTCGGGAACAGCATCGCCAGAAGCTTCCGGCGTCGCCGGAAGCTTTGCGGCGCCTGAAGCGTGTCGCAGGCGCAGGAGGCGTCGCGACGCGACGTCTCTGGCGACGCCGAAAACTTCACTGACGGTTCTGGCGCCGCCGGAATCTTCGCCGGACTCCTCCGGCGCCGCTGGAGGTGTCGCCGGACACCTCCGGCGCCGTCGGAGGCATCGCGGGCGAGTCACGGGCGCGGGCGCTGGGTCGCGGGAGCAGGCGCGGGTCGCGGGCACAGCACTGTGCAAAATTATAATTTAAATAAATTAAACAATTCCTATTTAATTGAGATATTTTAAAGAGACTTTCATGAACCCTAATTAAATTATCCCAACAAAATATAAAATTCAAAAAATTCTAAAAAAAATTTATATATAAAATATAAAAAATAAAAAAATATATTTAAAATTTTTAAAAAATAATCAATTTTATTAAATAATATTCTGAAATTATTTTTACTATTTTAAAATTTTTAAAAATTCTTTAAAATTCTAAAAAAAATAATTTTTATAAAAATTCTATTAAATCAAATTTATATTCTTATATATATATTTTAATTATTTTATATTTTTTACTGATTTAATGTTTAAGTAAAATTATTGAAACCGTATCGGCACGGCACGATACGATACCGAAACCGTATCGTTCCGGTCTCGGACCGAAACCTCGGCACGGGTCGAAATTTTAAACCTTGCAACAAACACAAGCAATAAATGCATCATGCATATGATGCCAATGACATGGTCACCCCTGACGCAAGTCAGCCATCTCACACACAATGGTGAGTCCGAGTGGGTAGGGCTGTGACAACCGTGCACTCTGACATCACTGCCCCTGATGAGTGACCGAGTGGACGGGATGCTGTCGGAGTACACACATACTCCTACCCCAAATCATAAATGGGGGAGCGCAATGCTCTCATCTCCCGGTACACGATGACGGGGAGGAATTTCTGCCGGCTACCACGCTGCCTCACACTTGGATGTATGGCTAGTAGTGCCCGGTTTGACCATCATATGAATGATGCATTATGAAGTAGATGCTTGTGGGGAATCTTTTCATGAGGAACTTCAGGCATAAAAATGATGACATAAACTTGTCCAAGTCCACCAAGTTCTATGGCTTACATTGTTATTTTATTTAAAATATAAATATTCATTTTTATCCTCCCTTCTATTTTAGTCCTCCTTCATAGCAATACCTGTAGCCTGTAGGTTTAGTTTGATGGTTTCTTTTAATATCTTGGATGCTTAAGATGAACTAGAAGTTTAATTCTTAACACTATTCATTGCTTCAGAATTAACCTAATCTGCAGGAATAGGTTGGACATCATGGAAGAGACGTTGGTTTGTCCTTACAGAAAAATCATTGGTCTTCTATAGAGCTGATCCTGTAAGTATTTGCATATGATCAACTTTATACACTTAATTCTCAGTTCTTTTTCTATGACTTGTTATTCTTCTTCCTATCATTTATCAACAATCAACTCTGTCTCCATGTTCTTGTGAGTGAAGTATATTATGCCATATGCTACAGATTGACTCAAAGGACAAAGAAATTTTTTCAAAAAAAGTGCATTGCAATCATGATATGATTAATATAAATTATCAACTTGAACTTTAATTTGGTTCTTTATATTAACTAAATATGAGATGAATATTCCCTTAAGAAAGCTTCTAAAAAATAATACTATGCCAAAAACTTTATTAATTGCTCTTCATGTGCTATAAAGTTTTTATCATACCATTTATCAGTAGTATGATAAATTTATAATATTGGATTTGTTTCAATTGAATTCTTGACAAGAAATCCACACCATAAATATAATTTATGATCCTATTCTTTAACTAAGTAAATGTCATTTTCTTTCCAACTCTGCATTACTGATTTTTCCTTTTATTTATTTCACTTTATTGAATGCAAACTTAAGCTACAAAGTATTATGGTGATTTTTTTCCTTTTGTTTATCCACTTTATTGCATGTAAACTTTTTGCACGAAATATTATTTTATACAAGTTTGTAGTGCCAAGTGTCTTGCACGGTGAATAAATCTTTTCTCTCAAGTTAGCATGTGTTCTTTTAGGAACCGTGGCTATTGACATGTTGCAAGAGCTAAGGTTTAAAATTTTGATTTATGCTGAAGTTTTAATCTTTGACTGTCACGATCCTATTTCGATATCGTGTGTGTGTTCCAATGCATGGTGTTGGTAATTGATTGGAGTTGAAGGGGATGAAGCATAGGAAGAAGACATTGTCTGTGTTGAGCATGATTTTAAATCTTGTACTATGTTGGGTGAAGCGGTCCAAATATCATTTTGGTAAATTATTGAAACTCAATACCACTTAGCTTCATCTCCTTCTTCCTTCAACCTCTAATTTGGTGTGTCACCGACACTATGTATTGGAGCATCGATACAATATCTGAACAATATCTTTCCTTTTGATCAAAGACAGAAACTACGATATAACTCGAGATTTTGAACCTTGATGTTGAATGATATGGAGTTTCGTCTGAAATAATACGTTTTGACCATTTTGTTTCGCACGGTATAAGATTTTAAACTATGATAGAAGTGCATGACATTGTACAGGTTGACTAATTTTGAATGGGAGTAAAGGATATGTATGACATTGTACAATAAGACTAATCTTAAATGAACATTGAGGATCATAGTCATCAATAACAATTATCAAGTCTTATCCCATTAGGTGAGGTTGACTATATGGATCCTTCGATGTCATTGGGCTATCCCCTATTATATCATCTATATTTAAATAAACTTTATCTTGTTTTATTATTGCTAACCAAGTCTTTTTTGATCTTCTCCTTCCTCGTTTGATGTGTATATTTGTCATAGTTTTACATTGCCTAACTGAAATATTTATTGGCTGTCTAAGTACATGTCTGTAACATCTTAAACGTATCTCTCAGAGTTTTTACTCAATAGATGCAATCTCGACTTTCTCTCTGATGTTTTCATTTCTTATCTTGTCTATCTTTGTATGTCCACATCCACTTAACATTCTCACCTTTGCAACTCTCATCGTCTGCTTATGTACTCGAGTCATAGCCCAATTTTCAGCTTCATATAACATAGCAGATTAACTGCCGTTTTGTAGTACTTCCCTTTAAGTTTTAGAAGTACTTTACGATCACATAAAACACATGACGCTCTCCTCCATTTCAACCATCCTTTGCTTGTATTATATATAATGCATCTCTCTTAAGCCTTTCATAATTTTGCACAAAAGATCTTAAATACTTAAAACTCTCAGTTTTAGATAACTTATCATCCCCTATCTTAACAATTATCTTATTATATCCATATAGTCTGTCTTTACTCTTTACTCTACTAAGTCTAAAATCTTTTGCTTCCGTTATTTCGAGTTTAACATTTACTCCACGTCTCATCTAACAAAACAAATCATCTACAAACAACAATGCATCTTGGTAGAGTTTCTTGGATATGTACAGGGAGTTCGTCCATAATTAGTGTACAAAGATAGGGAGTTAGAGCTAATCCTTGATGTAATTCTATCTATATGGGAAACGCTTCAGTTAATCTGCCTGAAGTCTTTACTATTGTCATTACATCCTCATGCATATTCTTTGCCACAATTAATTAGTTCAATATATGCTATACTAACACCTCTCTTTTATAGAATTCTTTATATAATTTTCCTTGGGATTCTATTATAAACTTTTTTTCTAGGTCGACGAATACCATAGATCTTGCTTTTGTTCTTGATAATTTTCAATTAGTTGTCTGAGAAAATGTATGACTTCTATTGTCGACTTTATAGGTATGAATCCAAATTGATTTTCGGTCACCGTGGTCTCTTTCTTAATTATTTTTCTATTACTTTTTTTTTCAAAGTTTCATGATATGACTATACCCTTAGTTTGCACAATTTTTTACTTCTCCTTTATTCTTATATAAGGGAACTAGAGTACTTACCTTCGATAAGACATTTTTTCATTTTCAATATCAAGTTAAATAACTTTGTAAGTCATTAAACACTTTGTTTCTTAGGTACTTCCATACCTCTATTTGAATATCATCTGGCCTAATTACTTTTCCCTTTTGTATCTTATTTTAATCTTATTCTACTTCTAAAGTTTGAATTATTCAATAAAAATTTAAATTTATATATTCATTTGACCTACATAAATTACCCAAGTTAAGTCGGTCACTTAAACTTTAAAAAGTTGATGAAATATCTCTTCCACCGCTTTTTTATTTCCTCATTATTTACTAGTACCCTATTGCATTCATCTTTAATACATCTTATTGGGATAATATCTCGTCTTCCTCTCTCTCATACATGTTTCTTTCCCCCGTCACTTGTATCTAATTTTTGATATAAACATTTAAAATTTTTTATTTTTTTTTGCTTTATTCACTACTTTCTTTTTAAGTTTCTCTTGTTCTTATAAGTATATAATGTCTTATAGGTTGTTCATTTTTTTTTTTCACTTTCTCTTGTACTTTCTCATTCCACCATCAAGATTCTTTACTTGGTGGTACATGTCTCTTTGACTTATCGAGTACACTCTTGGCTACTACTTTAATACCATCTTATCCCATATCATATTTGAGTTGTCGTATATTTCTCGTAATACTTGTACTCCTATCATCTCTTTAAATATGTTTTGTTTCTCATCCTTTAACTTCCACCACTTAATTCTAAGAGTCGTGCATATTTTCCTTATGTTGATACTATACTTAAGGCGTATATCTAACACTATTAACCTGTGTTGAGTAGTTAAGTTTTCTCCAGGAATAAACTTGTAATTTTTACAAATCTTTTCTATCCTTCTTCCGACCATAAGAAAGTAAATTTTCGATTTATTATTCTCACTTTTGAATAAGACCAAGTCTAATATCTCTTTTCTTAAAAAAATATATTAACTAATATAAGATCATATGCTATTGCAAAATCCAATCTAGTTTTTCCTTCTTCATTTCTTGTCCAAACCCATAACCCCATGCAATCTATCATATGCCTCATTTTTCAGTCACATGCCCATTTAGATCTCCTATTAAAATCATTTCGTTTGACGGAATATTTTGTAATACCTCATCTAGGTCGTTTAAAACTTAGTTTTGTCATCTTTATCAATCTTCCTTGACGTACATATATGTTAATTTCGTTAATCATTTTTTTCGTCACTATTATCTTGAGAACTATAATTTTATCTCCCTTTTCTAACTATAACTTCATCTTTTAACGATAGTTCTACAACAATACCTACTCTATTTCTTGTTTTACTTCTTCTTGTGTACCATAACTTAAAACCCAAATTCTTTAACATCTTTGCCTTCTCTCCTACTTATTTTATCTCTTGTACATACAAAATACTAATTCTTTTCCTAATTATTGTACCTAATTATCGTCTATTTCAAAATTTGGGCCAAAATTTATAACACATTTTCTAGATTTTGGAATTTTATTTTCATATCTTTATGTTAGTCCCAGATATTTGAGGTCGGCCACATGGGTATTCTCCTCCGTTGAACTCTATTCAAGTCCACATCACTTATAATTTGTGGGTAATGATCAACCATGTGACAAATAAAATTAATGCTTATTGGTCTCAACACTTTTATCAACGTTGTCAAGATTTTTCTGTCTTCTATATATCTAATATGCAATGAGTCTGCAATTGCACATCTATTTTGGATCAACTATTAATCCTAAACTTTTTTTCCAATAAGGGCTACTTCTTTCCATCATTAGAGTGCATCGTTTTTTCCAATTGTGCTGCTCCCATTACTTTATATGAGGTTTAACATTGCAGATAACACTTGTGTGCCTGTTTAGGTACTAAGTCTTTGCATCAATCACTAGTCATTGCTAGTAAAGCGGTGATGTATCCAAGTTGATATCTGTTTATTTTATTGATATAATTTGGTTTGGTAAAATATAGAATTACATTTTCAGATGTCCAAAGATAGTTCATGTTTGAGAATAGAAATTATATTTTTCCAGCTAAATTTTTCATGCTTGAGAATAGAAATTATATTTTTCCAGCTAAATTTTTACCTAAATGTGTATTTTAAAGGTTAATTGAATCTTAAAAAATTGAGATTCTTCCTTATAGCATATATTTTTTTTCATGCCTATGTGTTTCCTGATGTCACAATAAAAGTAGTTGGTTTGGACTTTGAACCAAAGATTCAAACCTCGAGCCAAGATGGGGTTTTGTTCCCTTTTTGACTTGAGATGGTGCCATTGGTGTCATATCAATGTTAGAGGTGTGCTGAAGGAGGAAAAGGAGGAAGGAGAGGAGGAACTAAGGAAGAATGCCGATGTAAGTTTGGCTAGCTAGGATGGTGTTGTTTTGGTGCAAAGTAGAATTGATGCAGAGGGAGGAGGAGCCAACACTTAGGTAGATCACGATGCAATACTTGAAGGTGATCATGATATGGTGGTTCTGCATGATCTCTAATGCAATACCTATGGTGCCGTGGGATGATGAATGATCAAAGGTGCTCGCATAGAGAAGGGGAGAAGAGGATTTACATCTTTGTCCCAAGGAGAAGGGGCAGGAGAGAACACATGTTGCATTTGCGAATGCGTTAGTGAGTGTCGGTTGTTCAGCATGCTAATCGGTAGGCGGAACTAAATATTTACTGGACTTCAAACAACAATTTAACTATGATTGTGTAGCAATTTTTTTGGAAAATGAAAAGAGGACCTAAACCATTTAGGGTTAATTTTTTAAGCTTCCAATAGTCATGATTTTATATTTCTACTCAGTAGTGCTTTTTTAAATGTAGCTTAGAAGTAGTCTTTCTAAGAGTCTTCTTTTATATTGATGTTAACATGACATGCCCTTGATTTACCATTTGTTAGGCGACCGTCCCTCAAAAAGGAAATGAGACAAATGCAAGCCTTGGTGGTATTGACTTGAATAGTTCTGGAAGGTGGGACTTAGTATTTAATATATGTTAGACTTATAGTCCACTTGTTTAAGAATGTTGCTTTATTCTTTAATGTGATTGTATACCTAATTCAATGTAAAATCTGCAGTGTTGTTATAAAAGCGGACAAAAAGCTTTTAACGGTGCTTTTCCCAGATGGTCGTACTTTTACCTTAAAGGCAGGCATAATGCTCTACTTCTGTCCTTTTAGGTGTGACAGTGTCACTTTGACTTCATGGTTATTTGGTATTGCAGGCAGAAACTTCTGAAGATCTGTTCGAGTGGAAAGCTGCACTGGACAATGCTTTGGCACAGGCACCTAGTGCTGCACTTGCAATGGGGCAAAATGGGATATTCCAAAATGATACTAGTGAATCAATTGAAGCTTCAGATGATCCATGTATGCTGTTTTTTTCCCCCTTCTGTGGCATGATGCTATACTTTTCTGTGCTCCAAATGTTTTCTATATCATTATTCTGCTTCAGGCTCCAAGCCATCAGACTGAGTGATATCTGATTCATGAAGCTATGATATACATATAGGTCAGTTTGGAGTTTGTTATTGTATAATAATATCAGTAATGACTAATGATAGCACTCCCAAGAACTCTAATGAAGTCATTTTCAATTAATCCTTTCTTGAATTGGTCTTCTAGAGAGGATTGATATATTGCAACGTTTTACTTATTCAAACTTTCTTGTTCACTCTTTTATCCAGGATTTGTCTATGTTCTGGTGAAATAGCTTATTCAACGATCTCTCTCATTTTCTATCTGGATGCAATTATTTCATCATATCACATTTTAGAAAAATCTTATTGTTATTTCTAAAGTCTTCATCTACCCTAGGTAAGGCTTGCTCTTTAATATCTCTTATCTAATTTCTCTCTCCCTATCCGGTCTCTCTCTCACAAACACACAGAGAATGAGAATAGAAATGCTCTTTTTGTCTTCTCTTTATCCATTTCTTCTTTCAGATTCAAATCATCATCATGACTAATAATCTGTGTTTGTTCTCTATTTTTTATTAGTTACATGGATCTTATCCTCCATTAAGCTCTATTTAAGGTGATATTAATCAAGTAAATCATTATGGATCTTTGGTCTCCCTCTACCTTCTAAACCTGTAAACCATGGTTTAAAATGCTGAGTCGTGCTTTCGGGCATACCGTTCCGACATGGGACTTGCACCGATATCCTATTGGCACCGCAAGACTGTCACGTCCCCATTGTGGCCCTCCGCGGAGGCCATATGGTGCTGCAATCCTCCATGGGGGTGCGGAGGTTGCCATAATTTTTTTAAAAGGTTTTTATTTTTTTATAACAGGTATTAATTATTATATAACTGTTAAACATATATAATAATTATAAATATTATATATTATTAATAATAGTTATAAAATATTAAGAATTATCTTAAATAATTTTAAAAATTAATAAAATATTTTATAAAATAATTTAATTTTTTAATATATATTGAAAATTAATGTGAATTTGAAATAATTTTTTTTGCAAAAATGTAATTCTTAAATATTTCAAATAAATTTTTTAAAAATTAAAATTTTACAAATACATTCAAAAAATAATTTAAGACTTTCAAATACTTTTATAATTATCTTTGAGTCTTTCAAATAATTTTAGATTTAGTTTTAAATTTTGAGAATTACTTATTTTTTAAAATAACTTTTATAAAAATTTAATAGGATTACCTTTTTGAGAAAATATTGAAATAAATTTAAGACTTTCAAATACTTTTATAATTATCTTTGAGTCTTTCAAATAATTTTAGATTTAGTTTTAAATTTTGAGAATTACTTATTTTTTAAAATAACTTTTTTAAAAATTTAATAGAATTATCTTTTTGAGAAAGTATTGAAATATGAAATCAATACTTCAAAATGTAATATCAATAATAAGCATATTTAATAATCAAATATTAATAAAATTAATATACATTTATATTTAAAAATTAAAAATGTTTCAAAATTGTATCGTCAGGGCATAGTACCAAAACCATATCATTCTAGTTTGGGAATGAGAATACGGGTCGAAATTTTAAACCATAATGTGAACATTAGTCAGAAGGGAAGTTTTAGCGCAACGATAAAGTTACTGTCATGCATGCGACTTAGAATTCATGGATTCAAGTTGCAGAACAAGCTGCCCTTTGATGGAAATATTAGTCAATGTAACAAAAATGTTTTCTTAATTTTTAAATTACTAATGTAGTTATGTATGAAGCTCATTGGATGGTAATGATCCATGTAGCTAATCCCAAATGGTTGGATGAATACATCTCGAAAAGAGTTGAATAAAGAGGAGCACATCATAAGAAACATTTTTTTTTCTCATTGTCTCAATTTTGTTCGTGAAAAGAGACAGGATAGATAGAGACATAAAATAAAAATTTGTAAAACATTACCTAGCAGAGATGAAGATAGAAAGAAAAAGATATCAATAAAATTTGTAAGGCATTACATAGGGGAGATGAAGTTTGTAGAAAGAAAAAGGTTATTATTTCGAAAATGATTGTTATGATTGGATTATGTTGAATGTTCAGGATCTCTTTTCCAGTAATCATGAGGAAAATGTGATCCAGTGATGTTAAGAACTCTGCATCTGATGTTACCTTTGGACAATGATAATGCACTGTTGATACTTTTTCCTCCTAAACTGAGCTGTTTTATCAAAGAATATTCTTTCCACAGTATGAATTAAACTGTGGAAAGAATATATAGTTAAATTTCTTAATACAACAATCAGAAGTAATCTGCAGAGGGAAAAAAAAAAATTAAATGTAGTAGATGGTTTTTCTTTGTATTTGTTGGATCAGAATAAGACACTGAAGCTGCCTCATTGGTTCCTTGAATCTTCTGTTTTTTCTTAGATTTACCTGATTTCTTTGAGCCATAGTACCTTCTCATTGATATATTAATCTGATCCTTCCCCTTTCCTGGTACTTCTCATTGTAGGTAGCATGAATTAAAGTCATTTTGAGGTCTCCTTTAGAAGTTTGATAAAGTCGGTTAGATATCCCTTTATCTTGTGCAAGTGATTCCTTCTTGGCTCTTTAGCATTCTTGTAGATTATGAATTAGAGTCATGTTAAGGGTCTTCTTTATATGTTGGAGGAAAGACAGATAGCTAGCCCTTTATCTTGAGCAAGTGATTTAGACTGGTGGTGGTTATGGATGATTCCGTATAAAATGGAAAGTTTGTTCTAATTGTGATGATGATACAGAAGGCGACGCATCATGCATAATTCTCAGGGAACAATATTCAAAACTATTTGTAGGGACAAAGATAAAGGAATAAATGTTTCACTAGTATCTGTCTTTGATTTGGCTTGATAGCATGGGTTATTTTCTTAGAATTAGGTTGACTTGTTCAATTGGATTATGCTTGGAATTTGAAATGACCTGGATAACATGCAATCATGTTCTGTTCATACCACCACACCCTACCCATCCCAACTGTTATAGACGATTCTGTATAAATGGAATCTTTGCCCTGATTATAATGCTGATCTATAATTCTCATGGTACCATGTCTCAAGGCTACTTCTATAAAATAAATGTTTCACTGACATCTATCTTGGAACTTGCTTCATAGCATGAGTTATTTACAAATTAGGTTGACTTTGTTCAATTGATTATGCCTTGGAACGAGATATGCTTTGTTTCATTTGTAGGTTGAGAAGTCATGTTGATTCGTGGGGAATATTGGAAGACCATTTGTTAATGTAGTTGTTGGAGTTCTCTTTTAAATAACAAGCAATCATTTTCTGCTCTTCATTGCCTCTCTCCCTCATACATCTGATGTTAGGAATGGAAAAAAACTCACTTGGCTAATGTATAATACATAAATGCATATCGTACATAGTCTAATTTTCTAAAGGGATAGGGCCTTAATCAATTTCCATCATTGTGTTTTCAACATGACAAATCTCTCCTTTCCAGATTTTCCAAACTCTTAACAGTTAAAGAATCCCGTATCTAACTGTTTTACTGTTTGGAAACATGTTACAAGTGTCTGTATTTTTCTTTTCTTTTTGATAAAGACTAAAGATGTTTCTTATTATCAAGGCACTGATCCAGAACCTGCCAATTCTACTGTTATTAGTAAGGCTTTCCTGCTTGAATTTGAAGATGATGATGGGAACCCTTCTTTCTTGGAAAAGGCCCTCAGGTTCATTGAAGAACATGGTAATTCCATTTTTCATGTTATATTGTCTGGAACTTCTGAGCTTGTCTGCCACTGAGTTACATGGCATTTCACTAAGCTTTTATTTATCATGTCCAACACTATTTTGTCAATTCCTGTAGATAATTTTGAGAAATACTACATTCTTTGCTGAACTGACTAGTGAGAGTGGCATTATTATATTGTGATCCTCTCTCTATCTCTTTGGTATATGCTTCTTTAGTTCCATTCTTGAGTGTGCTAATACATATGAACCAGTGAAATGGCCGTGTGTAGTTTTTGTAGGATAATTGAACTGCAACTGATCTTCTTCGCCTGCTTCAAGGGCATTACTCATATATGATTGTCTGCATTACTTTTCCAAAAGGTGTGAAGGTGGAAGGCATCTTGCGTCAGTCTGCTGATGTTGAAGAGGTAAAACGCAGACTTCGAGAATATGAACAGGGTATGCTTTGTTTCTTTTTTGCTTTGTTTTGTTTTTGATATTTTTATAGCTGTATGCTATGCAGGTGTATTGCAGAAATAATATCCTATGGTTTTATTCAGAATGCCATGTGTTTCATTTATCATATATTAACCCATTCTTTTCAGGAAAGGTTGAGTTTTCATCAGATGAAGATGCACATGTTATTGGTGACTGCATCAAGGTTATAATGACTTCAGCTGTTTAGAAGCATCAATAACACACCTTTTGCTGGAAAATTCTAAAACTTTTTTATCATTCTACTTTGATGCAGTATGTGCTACGAGAGTCACCAATGTTTCCAGTTTCTGCATCTTGTTGTACTGCACTGGTCGATGCATACAGTATGTGTAGGCTGGACAACTCTCATATGGTCAAAAGTTATTATTTAGTTATTTTATCTGAACTTTCTTAATTGAGTTTGTTAAAAACAATTCCACTGTATGCTTTTTGAATATTATAACAAAATCTATATGCATTATGTATTTATATATGTATGAAGATACAATGACAAGAGTGAAGCATTCAGCTGAATTAACCGAAGCGTTTCTCATAAAGATAGAGTTAAATCAAGGATCATCTCTAAGTTATTGGACACATCCAATATACGGTATCGTGGTACATGTTATTTGCAAATGATATTATTTTGGTAGATGAAACATATGAATGAGTATATGCTAAACTTGAATCTTTGCATGAAGCACCAGAAGTGAAAGGTTTTAGGTTTAGTAAAGTAAAGACAGAATATATATAATTTAAGTTTAATAATATTGGATGTAATGAGAGAATTGTTAAGATAGGGGATGCCAAGTTATCTTTAACTCATGATCATTTTTACAAAAAGATGGAGGGAATGAGAAATATTTTACATAGAATACAAGCAGGATTATTTGTGATTACAAAATACCTTTAAGACTTAAAAGGAAAGTTTAAAAAAGGCTGTTAGACCTGCTATGTTATATGGAGTTGAATGTTGAGCTATTATTTGAGCACATGAGTAGAAGTTGAGAGTTGCAAAGATGAGAATGTTAAGATAGATGTACGAACATATAAGAATAGGTATGATAAAAAATAAAAATATTAGAGAGAAAGTCGGGTTGCACCTATTGAGGAAAAACTCCGAGAAACACGTTTAAGATAGTACAAACATGTACTTAGACGACCAATAGATGCTGTAGTTAGGCGATGTGAAACTATGATAAATATTAAAATTAAACGAGGAAGAGAAGACTAAAAAAAGACTTGATTAGCAATAGTAAATCAAGATAAAATTTATTTAAATATAAATGATAATATAGTAGGAATAGAGCCCAATGATATAAAAGGATCCATATAGCCGACCCTACATAGTGCGATAAGGTTTGACTGTTGTTGTTGTTGTTGTTGTATGCACTCATAAAGGAGTGATTTTATTTGAAAATTGAAATTATATGTGTGAAGATCAGCATGAATCTTGAAAAAAAATTCATTAGACATGTTAAAAAAACAATTAGATATCCCCAAATCCCTTATCTAGTAGTAAGCACACAAGCCCATTTACTGTGCCATGGGAAAGGAAACAAAAGGAGCTGGAGAAAGAAAGTACTTTGCCAACCTTCTGTGTCTGAATATAGTGTGCATCTAAGGACAACCAAGCTATAAAATTAGGGTTATAGCATCTTTATTTTTCATCCAAGAGGACCAACCAAGCAAGTCTCCATTTGGAAAAATAAGAAGCCAAAGATCTAATCTCATCAAGTCTACAATTCAACAGATGGCCAGAATATGAAATCTTTGACCAACTTCTTGTTGGGAGGCTAAAGAATAAAGAGGGCAGGTGAGAGGTCAGAGTTTAGAGAGTTAGGGAGTGGAGTGGAAGGAGTCTCAGATAAAGCTTACATTTTAGCCTCTTATCTTCACTCACTCCCTGACTCTATGTAATATCGCCAATGTTCATGATAATATATGTGATTTTGTTTATTCAGTGTTAAAAGGGAAAGATCTATGACAAATGTGACCAAGCAAGTCCATACTAATGAATTAGATGCTAACTCAATTACTCAAACACAATGCATGCATTTCATGTTAGTTGAAGTTATTGAAGCTACAGAACTGTTGTCCACAGGGAGCTATAGGTGCGAGCTTTATGCAAAACCTATAGTAGTTTATGCAGAGTGTTTGACTAGTTGATATATTAATCTCATTTGATAGTCACATTAGAAGGTAGGGAAAACTACAAGCAATTTACAGGGATCACATAAGTGTAGTGTAGGTTGCATGTCACCTTTTCTATCAATTTCTTGTTTATAAATAGCAGTGCTAAACATTGTGAACTTCTACTATATTGCTAATTTACTTTGGGCTTACTTCTCATTTGATGTTACAAGGAACTGAACGTGGAAAAAGAGTGGATGCTATTCGCACTGTCATTTATAAAACTTTCCCAGAGTCGAATCGCCATTTGATGCACAGGTGGATTAGTTAGTCCTTGGATGCTTGCTTTTTTATTATTCTCCAATTGATTACCTTCTTCAAGAAAAATTGTCTTTTAAGGAACCAATGGTTTCCTTATTTAAGATATTGATTACCATAACTATACATTTTCTCTTTTCTTTATCCCTATTGTTGTTGCTCCTATTATTGGTGATATATTGCACATGTGAATCTTTCATATACGAATGGGTGATAAAAATGTGTGGTTTTACCATTAGGCTAACTTGTCAATTAGGAGATACAGTGCCATTACCTCAGGAATTTGAGTGAACAATGAAGTACTCTGTGGAGATGGATTAACATATTGTCGACTTATGACAGGTGTAGCACCTTAGGGCTGCCCTCCTTTTGACCAAAAATACTTATGCTCGATCCCATAAAAAAATGAAACACAACAACTATGTTGTCTTCTATGTCAATTTTTTTCTCACTGTCTCTGATCTATCCATCTTTCTAATTTGTGCAATGTGCATGCTTCTTTGGTATGTTCCTTGACTAACATGGTCTAATAGCCGACCCCACCTAGTGGGATAATGCTTGGTTGTTGTTATTGTATTTTTCTAGTGTTTTGGATATCGTAGACTTGATATTCTTCAATGTTTATTGACAACTTTTTATCTCAATATTCTACCAAGTAGTGTAGAGATTAGAAACAACTGCTAGCCTTAAATTTTAAAATCTATGAACAAAACAGTATTATAATGGAACAAATTTAAAGAATAATAGTTTGCCTGAGATGGTGGAACTGAGTTCAGTGAAGATTCTCTTAAAATAGTACAAACAGTGTTGCTTTCCTTCCCTTCTATAATTGTTATAAAGTTTGTCAAATTAATGTAATCTGGCCTGATAATGATTTTGCAAATAAAAGACATGAATCATTATTAATGAGCCACAAAATCCATAAATTTGGTATTTTGACATTTTTTAGATAATGAATCAACCAAAATTTTAAACATCCTATTTTCTCTCTTGTTGACATAAAAAATTAACTGAATATCTAGAGGTATCTTCAATAATATAAGTTTGCAATCATGGTATAACATTTTCCACATCTTTAATCACGCGGTCTTGACATTTCAGTCTATCATGTAAGTTAAGGTTTTAACATGTGAATGGCAACAGTATCTAATCCTAATCTGTGTTTTACTAGCACAGCATAGGATAGAGAATTTGCCAGGTGAATTACAACACATACAAAATATGTACGAATGTCTTACCCTAAGTCCATCAAATGCCTATTTCCATATCTTTCTAGTTTGGTATGTGCCTAAAGCCCTAAACCAATGGCAAGGCTAAAACCTTTGCTGACTAGGTGGACCAATCCTCTAGAATCATAGTCAAGGAAGCTAGACAGAATGGAGTTGGCCAAGAAAGTTAATGGGTTGAATATGCAGGAGAGATTTAGGGCATGGTAATCCTTTATCTCCTCATTGGGATTCTTGAAGGTAGCCTTTGTGTGGGGAGGGGGAAATTTATTGAGTTTGTCAATAGTCATAAAAGGCCATGAACATGATAAAAAATTATTAGGCTTCTTGGACAATTACGTCATGCCAGTCATGGTGAAGGGAAGGTGAGTAGTCGTCAGGTAATAGATTGAGTCATCATTAATACTTTAATTCAATTCCTAATATTTAACTCATCAATCACCACTTTTGGGAAGAGAAGAACCATCATTAAAGATGTTGGGTAGGGGGAAAAGAATAGATGTTGTTGTGGATGTTGGCTTGTCAACAATAGAGTTGTTAGAGGTAAGAAGGTCCTATAGGATGCAATTATATGCATAATTGGGTATTAGATGTCGCACACGAAGAGGAGAAAAATTCTATGAACACACTTAGGAATTAAATGTGAAACCTTATGCAATGATTTGATTGAAAAGTTATAAATTGTAAGAGTTGTGCGACTTAGGAGAGGGGAACAAAGGACACAAGGATTTTTGTGATATATTGGAGATGGGAGGGTTGGGCTTCTTGAGGCATGTCCGGCAAGGTGAGTAGTGGTCTGCTACTATACCACCATAATGCAGGGGTCATGATAATATTTGATATAGAGAAGTAGGATTTTAAAAAGCATATGCAAAAAAGAAATTGTGTTTCTTTATAGTAGATAACTACATATGCATTATGTTGGTGATAAGTGAATATATAGTTGTCTTAATGTGCACTGTAAAGGACATCTAGTTTTAAAACTGAAAATTACATGTTATAGTAGATTTCATGACATTAGATGAGGGATTTCAGAAGTTTTAAAGCAGATAGATAAAAGTTTAAGTTTGGATGATAAGCATCTATCTTGAAATTTTGAATAATTTAGGAGATAAAAGTATAATGTCATCACACTGGGTATATCAAAAAGGGTGGGATTCAAAAGACATCCTTTCCACAATTTTGAATAATCTAGGAGATGAAAAAATAATGCGATAACTAGTTTTCTTAGTAAAATTTTGAGAATTAAGTTGCCTAAGGAATAAAATAAAAGTTTCTTTGCAGAGATATATGAATAAAGGTGAGTGCAAGATTATTCTAATTTTAATGGGATTAAATTAATGAGTGATACTCCATAACTTTAGATTAAAGTGATAAAGAGAGAAGATTTAGAGATGAGATAAAAATTTCTTAAAATCAATTTGTTCTTATGCCTAGCAAAACAACTCGTCATCTCTTATCAAGTTGAATAACTTTGTAAGTCATTCAATACCTTATTTTCCTATGCACTTCCATACTTCTATAGGAATATCAGGTTCAACTACTTTTCCATTTTCCATCCCATTAAAGTCTAAAGTTTAAATTTTACAATAAAAATTTTAGTTTCTATACTCATTCGACCTACTAAATTGCCCAAGTAAGGTTGTTTATCTAAACTTTCATTAAACAGTTGATAAAAATACCTCTTCCATCTTCATTTGACCTACTTATTTGATTACTATAGATGTTTTTCCTAATAAATTGTCTCTATCTTCATCATTAAAAAGGAAGGAGAAAAAGAAATATAAGAAAGAGGGAAAGAAATTATCGGAGAGAAAGGAATTAATTATAAAAAAGTAAAAAAATAAAAGAGGAAAAAGAATTAACTACTTTAAGGCACTAATTCCAAAACCTTGAATCTCTAAACCTAAACTTAAAAAGATTGAAATATTCCTAAGCCCTAAGCTAAATTAAATAAACTCTAAAAGTGAAAAGCAAAAAGCGAAAAGCAAAAAATAAAATAAAATAAACCATGCAGTTAAGCAAGCCGCTGCAAGGTTGAGGTGGCCTCGCGACCTCGCTAAGGCCTTCGCGTGGTTGCTACAAGGTCGTGGGTACCTCTATGAGCCAGTGCCATCTCGTGATTCTACTTTCTGTCGGTGTTGGTCAACAAGTGGAACAGTAAATTTGCCTATGTCGATTGCCATGGCTCGGTTTACTAACTATGGTTGAGGCACTTGTAGCATTTTTTGTCCAAAACTGCCACCCTTGCTTTTGCCCTAGGATGATGTAGCAATTTTGGTTCCAAATATGTTATATGAGTCTGTACTAGTTAATGTTCATAAGAAACACATCATTTGGTGAGCTTGAGCCCATGCAACACTTTTGGTCAAAGCTGCTACATGAGCTTCAAGTGCCTAAAAGTTAATGGTCAAACAAACCATTGGTTCCCCTACAACCACTATATTGACCAATCCTTTGAGTGAATTTTATAGACGAGGCACTTGTAGCAAGTTTTATCTAAAATTGTTGCACGTGGCTGATCTATTATGTAGTAATTTACTAATAATAGTCATCCCATTTCTTTTAGGAACTCATCAATTTCAGTTGAAATCCTATCTTACCTTGAGAGTGTTGAACAAGATGATTTTTCTCTCCATCCATTAGGCACTTAGAAGTTAGAACTATAAAATAAAACATATGTGCAGGGGATAACTCTCAACAATTTGACCCTATCAAGACATTGGGAGGAAGATGATCTTCATAAGAGCTCGTATGAGCTAGTAGAGGAGGATGATTTTCACAATGTAGAGATAAACAAGATAAAGAGATGGTCTTTGAGCATTTTGAAGATGCTTTGAGATTAGACACAGACTAAAAGCTATAAAATGAGGTTTGCAAGCTTGCAAGAATAGGAATTGTAATTGGTGAATTGTTGCTTGAGGATCTGGAAAATTTCACTAGGTTTGATAACCTGCTTACCTGCTCATAGGCGTCGAGCATGGGTCGAGATCATAAAAATTATAGTAGTTATTGGCAATGTTCAAAATCTTGAGCTGTGTCGGAATTTCTGTATAGTGTCAATGTTTTGATTTATAGTGCTTATAGCAAATTAGAAGTGGAAAGAGAAAGAAGATGAAGGAAAAAAAGCAGATAAAACAACTATGTAATTTTCCATATAGAATGATACAATTTTGACATTATCTTATATAAACATAAGTTAAAAAGTAATACATTATTACAATTCATGTAGATCTGTGTTGTAGTATGCCAAGGGGAGTCGGGTCTTACCATTACTTATATGATTGACACAGCGACATGATACATTCTCTATGTATGATGTTGAGTAGTATTGAGTTTTGGTAATTTATCAAAAATATATATTTTAACCGTGTTGCCTAGTATGATATGAGATTTTAAATCATGGTTCTTGGGCTGTTGCTTAGATTCAAGATAAATAATATCTATGGAAAAGTATACTCCAAGAATTATTATAGAAAATATTTAAAAAAGGTTTGGAGTGATAATTGCGAGTAAACTTCACGGAGTGGTTAATGTACATGGAGATTATACTTATACAATTGCCTTTTATGCATTTTATTAGAAAATTAAAGATTAGAGATAATAAGATGATATAAGGTCTTCACAATATGAACATTTTCATCTAATCTTCTGGGCCTTTGGTGTAATATGCATGCATTAGTTCAATTCCTTTGTTTTGTTACTGAAATGGATGTATGCCATCTATTAGGAAATACTCTGGGGTTATAATGATTATAACTAGTATTGATGGGACTAATAAACTCTTCCCAATTGCATTTTTAGTTGTAGTAGTAAAAAGTATAGTTCTTGTTAGAACATTGTTCTTAGATAATTGGTGAGGAATCTATCATAATTATAAATGATCAAAATCCTTAGTTTACTAACATAGTTAAAAATATATTACCTGAAATGCAGATTGTGCACATAGCCAAGAGTTTTGTATTGAATGAATTTATAACGAGTGCATGGGGAAGATGAGTTTGTACCACAATAAGAGCTATAATTGGATTAGTTGAGTAAAGAAGGAATAGGTCAATGGCTTCATTCTTTGGCACAAGCATCTTATGCTCTCTACAAATGGATATAAGTGCATGAATATGATCCTAAAATCTGCACATATGTTATTTGATTGGATTTACACACAGGTAGCTTGGGGAAAAACTGATGACCTAATTTTAAGCCAGTTTGAACTCATTTGGTCCATATCTACTTGACAACTCTATCTAATTTGGCTCTACGTAATACTAAATGGAACCTTCAAACTCAAAATATTAATCCAATTTAGTTTAATTAATATCTATTTAAAAATAAATAAATAAAATGCAAAAAATGATTGTTTTTTTGATATTTAACATTTATGAAGATTTTTTTTTTAGTTCTACTTTACTGTTAAAAGATCATGGAATTATATTGGCACAATATGATACAAATACCAAAACTGTATTATGTCAGCTAGATTGAGACTCCAACATAACTCTTGAGATGTAAACCTTATTCAGATATACACATATATCTCAAAAAAACCTTGATTAGCAAATTTCTAAAGCAGGACGTTCATCAACTAGTATCCTGTCTAATACTTGCGACTCATATAGTATATTATAGACTCAGTATGATTTTGAGAGTTATCATGTTTAATTATGCATTTTGGAGTATATTATGTTTTTAACAAAAATAATTTCTTCAGATTTCTTAAGATGATGCAAACAGTTGCTATTCACAAATCCCAGAATCGAATGTCACTTTCCGCATTAGCAGCTTGCATGGCCCCATTACTACTCCGCCCACTTCTTGCTGGTGATTGTGAATTTGAAGATAATTTTAGTATGGGTGGAGATGGTTCTCTTCAACTTCTTAAAGCTGCTGCAGCTGCGAATCATGCTCAACTTATCATCATAATTTTGCTAGAGGAGTTTGACAAAATATTTGATGTAATGTTTCCTTTTCTTCTGATTGAACCATATTCAATTGCTAGCTTAAATTTATCAAATATTTATGAGCTATAATAACTTTAGGATGATTCCTCAAATGATGAGTCAGTGTCATCAGAGGTTTATTCTGACTCAGAAGATGCTGAAATTGAAGAAGATTATTCAACTGATAGTGACATCCCAGAAGATGATGAATCTCACGATGACTATAGCAATGATGATTCTACTGATAATGGCAATCAAGAAGATGATGAGCATTGTCGCATTAATGATTCACCCAATCATGACATTCCTGATGGTGTTGGAAATCATGACCATGTCTCAAGGCTACTTCTATAAAATAAATGTTTCACTGACATCTATCTTGGAACTTGCTTCATAGCATGAGTTATTTACAAATTAGGTTGACTTTGTTCAATTGATTATGCCTTGGAACGAGATATGCTTTGTTTCATTTGTAGGTTGAGAAGTCATGTTGATTCGTGGGGAATATTGGAAGACCATTTGTTAATGTAGTTGTTGGAGTTCTCTTTTAAATAACAAGCAATCATTTTCTGCTCTTCATTGCCTCTCTCCCTCATACATCTGATGTTAGGAATGGAAAAAAACTCACTTGGCTAATGTATAATACATAAATGCATATCGTACATAGTCTAATTTTCTAAAGGGATAGGGCCTTAATCAATTTCCATCATTGTGTTTTCAACATGACAAATCTCTCCTTTCCAGATTTTCCAAACTCTTAACAGTTAAAGAATCCCGTATCTAACTGTTTTACTGTTTGGAAACATGTTACAAGTGTCTGTATTTTTCTTTTCTTTTTGATAAAGACTAAAGATGTTTCTTATTATCAAGGCACTGATCCAGAACCTGCCAATTCTACTGTTATTAGTAAGGCTTTCCTGCTTGAATTTGAAGATGATGATGGGAACCCTTCTTTCTTGGAAAAGGCCCTCAGGTTCATTGAAGAACATGGTAATTCCATTTTTCATGTTTTATTGTCTGGAACTTCTGAGCTTGTCTGCCACTGAGTTACATGGCATTTCACTAAGCTTTTATTTATCATGCCCAACACTATTTTGTCAATTCCTGTAGATAATTTTGAGAAATACTACATTCTTTGCTGAACTGACTAGTGAGAGTGGCATTATTATATTGTGATCCTCTCTCTATCTCTTTGGTATACGCTTCTTTAGTTCCATTCTTGAGTGTGCTAATACATATGAACCAGTGAAATGGCCGTGTGTAGTTTTTGTAGGATAATTGAACTGCAACTGATCTTCTTCGCCTGCTTCAAGGGCATTACTCATATATGATTGTCTGCATTACTTTTCCAAAAGGTGTGAAGGTGGAAGGCATCTTGCGCCAGTCTGCTGATGTTGAAGAGGTAAAACGCAGACTTCGAGAATATGAACAGGGTATGCTTTGTTTCTTTTTTGCTTTGTTTTGTTTTTGATATTTTTATAGCTGTATGCTATGCAGGTGTATTGCAGAAATAATATCCTATGGTTTTATTCAGAATGCCATGTGTTTCATTTATCATATATTAACCCATTCTTTTCAGGAAAGGTTGAGTTTTCATCAGATGAAGATGCACATGTTATTGGTGACTGCATCAAGGTTATAATGACTTCAGCTGTTTAGAAGCATCAATAACACACCTTTTGCTGGAAAATTCTAAAACTTTTTTATCATTCTACTTTGATGCAGTATGTGCTACGAGAGTCACCAATGTTTCCAGTTTCTGCATCTTGTTGTACCGCACTGGTCGATGCATACAGTATGTGTAGGCTGGACAACTCTCATATGGTCAAAAGTTATTATTTAGTTATTTTATCTGAACTTTCTTAATTGAGTTTGTTAAAAACAATTCCACTGTATGCTTTTTGAATATTATAACAAAATCTATATGCATTATGTATTTATATATGTATGAAGATACAATGACAAGAGTGAAGCGTTCAGCTGAATTAACCGAAGCATTTCTCATAAAGATAGAGTTAAATCAAGGATCATCTCTAAGTTATTGGACACATCCAAGATACGGTATCGTGGTACATGTTATTTGCAAATGATATTATTTTGGTAGATGAAACATGTGAATGAGTATATGCTAAACTTGAATCTTTGCATGAAGCACCAGAAGTGAAAGGTTTTAGGTTTAGTAAAGTAAAGACAGAATATATATAATTTAAGTTTAATAATATTAGATGTAATGAGAGAATTGTTAAGATAGGGGATGCCGAGTTGTCTTTAACTCATGATCATTTTTACAAAAAGATGGAGGGAATGAGAAATATTTTACATAGAATACAAGCAGGATGATTTGTGATTACAAAATACCTTTAAGACTTAAAAGGAAAGTTTAAAAAAGGCTGTTAGACCTGCTATGTTATATGTAGTTGAATGTTGAGCTATTACTTGAGCACATGAGTAGAAGTTGAGAGTTGCAAAGATGAGAATGTTAAGATAGATGTACGAACATATAAGGATAGGTATGATAAAAAATAAAAATATTAGAGAGAAAGTCGGGTTGCACCTATTGAGGAAAAACTCCGAGAAACACGTTTAAGATAGTACAAACATGTACTTAGACGACCAATAGATGCTGTAGTTAGGCGATGTGAAACTATGATAAATATTAAAATTAAACGAGGAAGAGAAGACTAAAAAAAGACTTGATTAGCAATAGTAAATCAAGATAAAATTTATTTAAATATAAATGATAATATAATAGGAATAGAGCCCAATGATATAAAAGGATCCATATAGCCGACCCTACATAGTGCGATAATGTTTGACTGTTGTTGTTGTTGTTGTATGCACTCATAAAGGAGTGATTTTATTTGAAAATTGAAATTATATGTGTGAAGATCAGCATGAATCTTGAAAAAAAATTCATTAGACATGTTAAAAATACAATTAGATATCCCCAAATCCCTTATCTAGTAGTAAGCACACAAGCCCATTTACTGTGCCATGGGAAAGGAAACAAAAGGAGCTGGAGAAAGAAAGTACTTTGCCAACCTTCTGTGTCTGAATATAGTGTGCATCTAAGGACAACCAAGCTATAAAATTAGGGTTATAGCATCTTTATTTTTCATCCAAGAGGACCAACCAAGCAAGTCTCCATTTGGAACAATAAGAAGCCAAAGATCTAATCTCATCAAGTCTACAATTCAACAGATGGCCAGAATATCAAATCTTTGACCAACTTCTTGTTGGGAGGCTAAAGAATAAAGAGGGCAGGTGAGAGGTCAGAGTTTAGAGAGTTAGGGAGTGGAGTGGAAGGAGTGGAAGGAGTCTCAGATAAAGCTTACATTTTAGCCTCTTATCTTCACTCACTCCCTGACTCTATGTAATATCGCCAATGTTCATGATAATATATGTGATTTTGTTTATTCAGTGTTAAAAGGGAAAGATCTATGACAATGTGACCAAGCAAGTCCATACTAATGAATTAGATGCTAACTCAATTACTCAAACACAATGCATGCATTTCATGTTAGTTGAAGTTATTGAAGCTACAGAACTGTTGTCCACAGGGAGCTATAGGTGCGAGCTTTATGCAAAACCTATAGTAGTTTATGCAGAGTATTTGACTAGTTGATATATTAATCTCATTTGATAGTCACATTAGAAGGTAGGGAAAACTACAAGCAATTTACAGGGATCACATAAGTGTAGTGTCGGTTGCATGTCACCTTTTCTATCAATTTCTTGTTTATAAATAGCAGTGCTAAACATTGTGAACTTCTACTATATTGCTAATTTACTTTGGGCTTACTTCTCATTTGATGTTACAAGGAACTGAACGTGGAAAAAGAGTGGATGCTATTCGCACTGTCATTTATAAAACTTTCCCAGAGTCGAATCGCCATTTGATGCACAGGTGGATTAGTTAGTCCTTGGATGCTTGCTTTTTTATTATTCTCCAATTGATTACATTCTTCAAGAAAAATTGTCTTTTAAGGAACCAATGGTTTCCTTATTTAAGATATTGATTACCATAACTATACATTTTCTCTTTTCTTTATCCCTATTGTTGTTGCTCCTATTATTGGTGATATATTGCACATGTGAATCTTTCATATACGAATGGGTGATAAAAATGTGTGGTTTTACCATTAGGCTAACTTGTCAATTAGGAGATACAGTGCCATTACCTCAGGAATTTGAGTGAACAATGAAGTACTCTGTGGAGATGGATTAACATATTGTCGACTTATGACAGGTGTAGCACCTTAGGGCTGCCCTCCTTTTGACCAAAAATACTTATGCTAGATCCCATAAAAAAATGAAACACAACAACTATGTTGTCTTCTATGTCAATTTTTTTCTCACTGTCTCTGATCTATCCATCTTTCTAATTTGTGCAATGTGCATGCTTCTTTGGTATGTTCCTTGACTAACATGGTCTAATAGCCGACCCCACCTAGTGGGATAATGCTTGGTTGTTGTTATTGTATTTTTCTAGTGTTTTGGATATCGTAGACTTGATATTCTTCAATGTTTATTGACAACTTTTTATCTCAATATTCTACCAAGTAGTGTAGAGATTAGGAACAACTGCTAGCCTTAAATTTTAAAATCTATGAACGAAACAGTTTTATAATGGAACAAATTTAAAGAATAATAGTTTGCCTGAGATGGTGGAACTGAGTTCAGTGAAGATTCTCTTAAAATAGTACAAACAGTGTTGCTTTCCTTCCCTTCTATAATTGTTATAAAGTTTGTCAAATTAATGTAATCTGGCCTGATAATGATTTTGCAAATAAAAGACATGAATCATTATTAATGAGCCACAAAATCCATAAATTTGGTATTTTGACATTTTTTAGATAATGAATCAACCAAAATTTTAAACATCCTATTTTCTCTCTTGTTGACATAAAAAATTAACTGAATATCTAGAGGTATCTTCAATTATATAAGTTTGCAATCATGGTATAACATTTTCCACATCTTTAATCACGCGGTCTTGACATTTCAGTCTCTATCATGTAAGTTAAGGTTTTAACATGTGAATGGCAACAGTTTGTAATCCTAATCTGTGTTTTACTAGCACAGCATAGGATAGAGAATTTGCCAGGTGAATTACAACACATACAAAATATGTACGAATGTCTTACCCTAAGTCCATCAAATGCCTATTTCCATATCTTTCTAGTTTGGTATGTGCCTAAAGCCCTAAACCAATGGCAAGGCTAAAACCTTTGTTGACTAGGTGGACCAATCCTCTAGAATCATAGTCAAGGAAGCTAGACAGAATGGAGTTGGCCAAGAAAGTTAATGGGTTGAATATGCAGGAGAGATTTAGGGCATGGTAATCCTTTATCTCCTCATTGGGATTCTTGAAGGTAGCCTTTGTGTGGGGAGGGGGAAATTTATTGAGTTTGTCAATAGTCATAAAAGGCCATGAACATGATAAAAAATTATTAGGCTTCTTGGACAATTACGTCATGCCGGTCATGGTGAAGGGAAGGTGAGTAGTCGTCAGGTAATAGATTGAGTCATCATTAATACTTTAATTCAATTCCTAATATTTAACTCATCAATCACCACTTTTGGGAAGAGAAGAACCATCATTAAAGATGTTGGCTAGGGGGAAAAGAATAGATGTTGTTGTGGATGTTGGCTTGTCAACAATAGAGTTGTTAGAGGTAAGAAGGTCCTATAGGATGCAATTATATGCATAATTGGGTATTAGATGTCGCACACGAAGAGGAGAAAAATTCTATGAACACACTTAGGAATTAAATGTGAAACCTTATGCAATGATTTGATTGAAAAGTTATAAATTGTAAGAGTTGTGCGACTTAGGAGAGGGGAACAAAGGACACAAGGATTTTTGTGATATATTGGAGATGGGAGGGTTGGGCTTCTTGAGGCATGTCCGGCAAGGTGAGTAGTGGTCTGCTACTATACCACCATAATGCAGGGGTCATGATAATATTTGATATAGAGAAGTAGGATTTTAAAAAGCATATGCAAAAAAGAAATTGTGTTTCTTTATAGTAGATAACTACATATGCATTATGTTGGTGATAAGTGAATATATAGTTGTCTTAATGTGCACTGTAAAGGACATCTAGTTTTAAAACTGAAAATTACATGTTATAGTAGATTTCATGACATTAGATGAGGGATTTCAGAAGTTTTAAAGCAGATAGATAAAAGTTTAAGTTTGGATGATAAACATCTATCTTGAAATTTTGAATAATTTAGGAGATAAAAGTATAATGTCATCACACTGGGTATATCAAAAAGGGTGGGATTCAAAAGACATCCCTTCCACAATTTTGAATAATCTAGGAGATGAAAAAATAATGCGATAACTAGTTTTCTTAGTAAAATTTTGAGAATTAAGTTGCCTAAGGAATAAAATAAAAGTTTCTTTGCAGAGATATATGAACAAAGGTGAGTGCAAGATTATTCTAATTTTAATGGGATTAAATTAATGAGTGATACTCCATAACTTTAGATTAAAGTGATAAAGTGATAAAGAGAGAAGATTTAGAGATGAGATAAAAATTTCTTAAAATCAATTTGTTCTTATGCCTAGCAAAACAACTCGTCATCTCTTATCAAGTTGAATAACTTTGTAAGTCATTCAATACCTTATTTTCCTATGCACTTCCATACTTTTATAGGAATATCAGGTTCAACTACTTTTCCATTTTCCATCCCATTTAAAGTCTAAAGTTCAAATTCTACAATAAAAATTTTAGTTTCTATACTCATTTGACCTACTAAATTGCCCAAGTAAGGTTGTTTATCTAAACTTTCATTAAACAGTTGATAAAAATACCTCTTCCATCTTCATTTGACCTACTTATTTGATTACTATAGATGTTTTTCCTAATAAATTGTCTCTATCTTCATCATTAAAAAGGAAGGAGAAAAAGAAATATAAGAAAGAGGGAAATAAATTATCGGAGAGAAAGGAATTAATTATAAAAAAGTAAAAAAATAAAAGAGGAAAAAGAATTAACTACTTTAAGGCACTAATTCCAAAACCTTGAATCTCTAAACCTAAACTTAAAAAGATTGAAATATTCCTAAGCCCTAAGCTAAATTAAATAAACTCTAAAAGCGAAAAGCAAAAAGCGAAAAGCAAAAAATAAAATAAAATAAACCATGCGGTTAAGCAAGCCGCCGCAAGGTTGAGGTGGCCTCGCGACCAAGCTAAGGCCTTCGCGTGGTTGCTACAAGGGCGTGGGTACCTCTATGAGCCCAGTGCCATCTCGTGATTCTACTTTCTGTCGGTGTTGGTCAACAAGTGGAACAGTAAATTTGCCTATGTCGATTGCCATGGCTCGGTTTACGAACTATGGTTGAGGCACTTGTAGCATTTTTTGTCCAAAACTGCCACCCTTGCTTTTGCCCTAGGATGATGTAGCAATTTTGGTTCCAAATATGTTATATGAGTCTGTACTAGTTAATGTTCATAAGAAACACATCATTTGGTGAGCTTGAGCCCATGCAACACTTTTGGTCAAAGCTGCTACATGAGCTTCAAGTGCCTAAAACTTAATGGTCAAACAAACCATTGGTTCCCCTACAACCACTATATTGACCAATCCTTTGAGTGAATTTTATAGCCGAGGCACTTGTAGCAAGTTTTATCTAAAATTGTTGCACGTGGCTGATCTATTATGTAGTAATTTACTAATAATAGTCATCCCATTTCTTTTAGGAACTCATCAATTTCAGTTGAAATCCTATCTTACCTTGAGAGTGTTGAACAAGATGATTTTTCTCTCCATCCATTAGGCACTTAGAAGTTAGAACTATAAAATAAAACATATGTGCAGGGGATAACTCTCAACAATTTGACCCTATCAAGACATTGGGAGGAAGATGATCTTCATAAGAGCTCGTATGAGCTAGTAGAGGAGGATGATTTTCACAATGTAGAGATAAACAAGATAAAGAGATGGTCTTTGAGCATTTTGAAGATGCTTTGAGATTAGACACAGACTAAAAGCTATAAAATGAGGTTTGCAAGCTTGCAAGAATAGGAATTGTAATTGGCGAATTGTTGCTTGAGGATCTGGAAAATTTCACTAGGTTTGATAACCTGCTTACCTGCTCATAGGCGTCGAGCATGGGTCGAGATCATAAAAATTATAGTAGTTATTGGCAATGTTCAAAATCTTGAGCTGTGTCGGAATTTCTGTATAGTGTCAATGTTTTGATTTATAGTGCTTATAGCAAATTAGAAGTGGAAAGAGAAAGAAGATGAAGGAAAAAAAGCAGACAAAACAACTATGTAATTTTCCATATAGAATGATACAATTTTGACATTATCTTATATAAACATAAGTTAAAAAGTAATACATTATTACAATTCATGTAGATCTGTGTTGTAGTATGCCAAGGGGAGTCGGGTCTTACCATTACTTATATGATTGACACAGCGACATGATACATTATCTATGTATGATGTTGAGTAGTATTGAGTTTTGGTAATTTATCAAAAATATATATTTTAACCGTGTTGCCTAGTATGATATGAGATTTTAAATCATGGTTCTTGGGCTGTTGCTTAGATTCAAGATAAATAATATCTATGGAAAAGTATACTCCAAGAATTATTATAGCAAATATTTAAAAAAGGTTTGGAGTGATAATTGCGAGTAAACTTCACGGAGTGGTTAATGTACATGGAGATTATACTTATACAATTGCCTTTTATGCATTTTATTAGAAAATTAAAGATTAGAGATAATAAGATGATGTAAGGTCTTCACAATATGAACATTTTCATCTAATCTTCTGGGCCTTTGGTGTAATATGCATGCATTAGTTCAATTCCTTTGTTTTGTTACTGAAATGGATGTATGCCATCTATTAGGAAATACTCTGGGGTTATAATGATTATAACTAGTATTGATGGGACTAATAAACTCTTCCCAATTGCATTTTTAGTTTTAGTAGTAAAAAGTATAGTTCTTGTTAGAACATTGTTCTTAGATAATTGGTGAGGAATCTATCATAATTATAAATGATCAAAATCCTTAGTTTACTAACATAGTTAAAAATATATTACCTGAAATGCAGATTGTGCACATAGCCAAGAGTTTTGTATTGAATGAATTTATAACGAGTGCATGGGGAAGATGAGTTTGTACCACAATAAGAGCTATAATTGGATTAGTTGAGTAAAGAAGGAATAGGTCAATGCCTTCATTCTTTGGCACAAGCATCTTATGCTCTCTACAAATGGATATAAGTGCATGAATATGATCCTAAAATCTGCACATATGTTATTTGATTGGATTTACACACATAGGTAGCTTGGGGAAAAACTGATGACCTAATTTTAAGCCAGTTTGAACTCATTTGGTCCATATCTACTTGACAACTCTATCTAATTTGGCTCTACGTAATACTAAATGGAACCTTCAAACTCAAAATATTAATCCAATTTAGTTTAATTAATATCTATTTAAAAATAAATAAGTAAAATGCAAAAAATGATTGTTTTTTTGATATTTAACATTTATGAAGATTTTTTTTTTAGTTCTACTTTACTGTTAAAAGATCATGGAATTATATTGGCACAATATGATACAAATACCAAAACTGTATTATGTCAGCTAGATTGAGACTCCAACATAACTCTTGAGATGTAAACCTTATTCAGATGTACACATATATCTCAAAAAAACCTCGATTAGCAAATTTCTAAAGCAGGACGTTCATCAACTAGTATCCTGTCTAATACTTGCGACTCATATAGTATATTATAGACTCAGTATGATTTTGAGAGTTATCATGTTTAATTATGCATTTTGGAGTATATTATGTTTTTAACAAAAATAATTTCTTCAGATTTCTTAAGATGATGCAAACAGTTGCTATTCACAAATCCCAGAATCGAATGTCACTTTCCGCATTAGCAGCTTGCATGGCCCCATTACTACTCCGTCCACTTCTTGCTGGTGATTGTGAATTTGAAGATAATTTTAGTATGGGTGGAGATGGTTCTCTTCAACTTCTTAAAGCTGCTGCAGCTGCGAATCATGCTCAACTTATCATCATAATTTTGCTAGAGGAGTTTGACAAAATATTTGATGTAATGTTTCCTTTTCTTCTGATTGAACCATATTCAATTGCTAGCTTAAATTTATCAAATATTTATGAGCTATAATAACTTTAGGATGATTCCTCAAATGATGAGTCAGTGTCATCAGAGGTTTATTCTGACTCAGAAGATGCTGAAATTGAAGAAGATTATTCAACTGATAGTGACATCCCAGAAGATGATGAATCTCACGATGACTATAGCAATGATGATTCTACTGATAATGGCAATCAAGAAGATGATGAGCATTGTCGCATTAATGATTCACCCAATCATGACATTCCTGATGGTGTTGGAAATCATGACCAGCATAATGGCCTTGAAGCAAATAAAGATGATTCCGAATGTTCGGGAAGTGGAACAATTAGTGAAAGCTATAGCAATCCTGGAAGTGATTCATGTGACAATGAGGTTATTTTTGTTCCTCTGTCTTCGTTAATTTTTCTTTATCAAAGAAAGGATGCATCTTATTCCATGCTATCTGCATTTTATATAGTCATTTGATTGATAAAATTTATATCAGAGCGTAAGTTTCTTTTCATTGCAGATTTACTATATCCTTAGTTTTTAATGTTACTATGGCTCAATTTGCATTTTGCCCTTTATCTTCAGCTATATGTTCACCCTTACAACCAACTAATGTTTATCAAGATTAAAAATTCAAGTGGATTTTGTTACAATGTTGTATTATATATTGACATAGCTCCAAGACGAACGTGAACCTCACAAAATTTCATATTGAGAAAAAAAATATAAATCTTATTTATCAAAATCTAAGCTTTAGATGAAATATGGCAATACTTTTTCAAAGTCAATTCTATGAAAATTATAAAACTAAAAAATTTAGGAAATACAATTTTGAACTATGAAAATGCATAAATTACCAAATAACTCAACTAATTACCAATAATTCAAAATTTTAAAATATAAATATTATTCCTGATATACATGATTTTTTCCCATTAAGAAGAAGTTGACTTCATCGAGTGGGGAGATCTGCATTGCCTTAAATAGGTGCAAAGTAGGGCTGACTCTCTAATGGATCAAATGATTGTTGTTTAATTTCTTCAAGTAATTCAAGAGCAAGGTGTCAAACCCGCTAATATCGGTCCCAAGCCGGATGAAAAAGGGCAAGGGTTGCACGTTAAATTGCCAACTAACATAGATTTTCAGGCAAATGTTCAATAAATAGATTCAGCAAACTATTGTGCTAATGTTAGGATGTTCCCCGGAAGGAACGCATTGCAGGGTCTAACTGTAACGTCTCGGCAAGAATCATTACATTTCCATGAAAACTTAGGTATATTGTTAAATATGCAAGAGTTCTTATACCATAGGTTGAGTAAGAACCAATAGTATAAGAAAACTAATTGTCATAGATTTGGAACTTGGAATCTAGGAACGCTCACTAGTTAAGCAAGGGAGGTAATAGATATGATGATTAGGGGAAAAATTAATATTTTGTATGTACAAGAAATAAAATGGGTAGGAGAGAAAGTAACGATGTAGAGAATTTGAGTTTTAAGTTATGGTACACACAAAGGAAGGAGTAAAATAAGAAATGGAGTAGATATTGTTGTTGATAGTTCGCTAAAGGATGAAGTAGTAGGAGTAGTTAGAAAAGTAGATAGGGTTATAACTCTCAAGATAATTGTGGCAAAAGAAATTATTAAAGTAATTAGCATATATACACCTCAAGTGGGATTAGATGAACACACTAAATCTAGATTTTGAAATTACCTAGATGTGGTATTACGAAATATTCTGTCAACCAAAATGATTTTAATAGGAGATCTAAATGAGCATGTAGTAATGAAAAATGAGGAATATGATAGGGTGCATAGGGGTTACTAGCTAATGCATTTTTTAAGAAAGTGAAGAATACTTGTTTCATTCAAAAGTGAGAAGAATAAATCGAAAATTGATTTTCTTATAGTTAGGAAGGAGAATAAAAAGATTTATAAAGATTGCAAGGTCATCCCTAAGAAAATTTAACTATCCAACATAAATTAGTAATGTTGGATATATGTCTCAAACATAGTATCAATAGAAGAAAAATATACACAACTCCTAGAATTAAATGTAGAAGTTAAAGGATTATAAACAAAACATATTTAAGGAGAGGGTAGACGTTCAAGTATAAATATACGACGACTCGAATATGACATGAGATTAGATGATTTTAAAATTGAAAATAGTAGCCAAGAGTGCATTCGGTAAGTCAAAAGGACGTGCATCAACAAATAAATAATCTTGGTGGTGGAATGAGAAAGTACAGGAGAAAGTGAAGAAATTGAACAGTCTATAAGGTGCTTATACTTGAAAGAAGCTAAGAAAGCAAGTTAAGAATGAAATTTTGAATGTTTATAGTGAAAATTAAATACAAGAGAAGGGGAAAGAGACATTTACAAGTAGCTAAAGTAAGAGAAAAGAAGACAAGAGAGTTTATCAACATAAGATGTATTAAAGATAAATACAATAGGGTATTAGTAAATGATGAGGAAATAAAAGGGCGATATAATCAGTATTTTCTTCAACTTTTTAACGAAGTCTTAGGTGATTAACTTAACTTAGGTAATTTAAGTAGGTTAAATGAGTATATAAATTTAAATTTTTATCATAAAATTCAAACTTCGAAAGTAAAATAAACTTTAAATCGGATGCAAAATAGAAAAGAAGTTGTATATCGATATAGGTATGGAAATGCATAGGGAAACAAGATATTTAATAACTTACAAAGTTATTCTACTTAAGGTAAGTACTTTAGTTTCCTTATATAAAAATAAAAGAGACGTACAAAATTATGCAAACTATAAAGGTATTAATTAAGGATGGAGACCGTGACAAAAATCAATTTGGATTTATGTTTGGAAAGTCAATAATTCTCATGCAACTAATTGAAAAATATCGAGAATAGAAGCAAGATTTACATATGGTACTCGTTGACGTAGAAAAAACTTATAATAGTGGCCCAATGGAAATTAGACGGAAAATTATAGAAAACATAGGTGTTAGCATATCATATATTGTACTAATTAAGGATATACATGAGGATATAATGACAAGGGTTAAGATTTTAGCTGATTGATCGAAACACTTCCCATAAATATAGAGTTACATCAAGGATTAATTCTAAAGCCATGTCTTTCTACACTAATTATAGACAAATTCACTAGATATATCCAAGATACGGTACCACAATGCATATTGTTTGTAGATGATATTGTTTTGGTAGATGAGATACATGAAAGAGTAAATGCTAAACTCGAATTTTGGTAGAAAATGCTAGAAGTGAAAGATTTTAGGTTAATAGAGTAAAGATATAATAAAATATATAGAATTTAAATTTAGTAATATTATACGTAATGAGACAATTATTAAGATAAGAGATGCCAAGTTGTTTGTAACTGAGAGTTTTATAAGTATTTAAGATTATTTTTGTAAAAGGATGAAGGGATTGAGAGAGTTGTCTTACATAGAATACAAGAATGATGGTTGAAATGGAAGAAAGCGTCAAATGTTCTTTGTAATCGTAAAGTACCTTTAAGACCTGAAGGAAAATTTTACAAAACAATGGTTAGACTTTTTGTGTTATTGGGCTCTCAAGCACATAAACAGAAAATGACAGTTGTAAAGATGAGAATATTAAGGTGGATGTGCAGATATACAAGGATAGATATGATAAGAAATGAAAATATAGATAGAGTGGGTTGCATCTATTGAAGGAAAACTTTGGGAGATACTTTTAAGATGGTATGAACATGTACTTAGATAACCAATAAATGTTTCATTTTGGTAATGTGAAACTATGACAAATGTGTATATCAAACGAGTAAGAGGAAGATCAAAAAAGATTTGGTTAGCAATAATAAAATATGATAAAATTTGTTTAAATATAAGTGATGATATAGTAGGGGATAAAGTCCAATGCGTAAAAGAATTCATATAATCGACCCCACCTAGTGAGATAAGACTTGGTTGTTGTTGTTGCAATTTAAGTGTAGGTGTCAAATCTCGTCCTCAACAAGTTAACAAGCAAAAAAGAAGTATCTTATCCCATAAATTGTAGACTTATTCGATCAACTTGGCGCCGCAAGGTACTTCTCTAAACTCAACTAAAGGTTGCGATAATGGCAATGCAGATAGTTGAGGAGGACATTGCCAAGACAGCATGTACTATCTGCTATGGATCTTTTGAATTCTTGGTGATGCCTTTAACCTCACCAATACCTCATAACTTTCTGTGCACTTATAAATATTGTACTCCAACCTTTTTTAGACAAGTTTGTGGTTGTTTACCTTTATGATATTGTTATATAGTCACATGCTCGAAGAACATGTACATCATCCCACTTTGTTCTTCAAGGTGCTTTGAGCCAATGCACACTATATCTGAAGAAGGAAAAGTGTGCATTTGCAGAACCAGAGTATCCTTTCTGGGTAATATTATTAAACGAGGCTGCATGCCTATAGATGAAAGCAAGGTGTGAGCTATCCAACAATAGGAGGTGCCTACAAAATTCATGGGTCGTAGTTTTTTTTTGGTTAACTAACTTCTATTGGCACTTCACCAGAGGATATTTTTATACTTCTATTCCTTTGACTTATTGAAGAGGGTTGAGTTTGCAACTGAGATGATTAGTGCAACCAAACCTTCGAAAACTTAAAGAACGCTTGCACTCCTAGTCAAGCCATTGGAAGTGCATACTGATGCCTCGGACTATGCCATTGGAGTACTCATTCAGAGGGACATCCTATAACTTTCGAGAGTTGAAAGCTAAATGACACTGAGAGACAATACACCATCCACAAGAAGGAGATGATAGTCGTAGTTCATTGTTTACGAATTTGGAGGCATTATTTACTTTGGTCAAAATTCATGGTCATGACAAACAATATAACCATTGAGCTCTATCTCCTACTATATCATTATCTTAAATAAATTTTATCTTGTTTTATTGTTGCTAATCAAATCTTTTTTGGTCTACCTCTTTCTTGTTCGATATGCATGTTTGTCATAGTTTCGCATCGCCTAATTGGAGCATTTATTGGTTGTCTAAGTACATGCCCGTACAATTTTAAATGTCTCTCGGAGTTTTCCATCAATAGATGTAACTTAGACTTTCTGTCTAATGCTCTCATTTCTTATTCTGTCCATTCTCGTATGTCCACACATCCACCTTAACATCCTTATCTTTGCAACTCTCTTCTTCTGCTCATGTGCTCGAGTCATAGTTCAACATTTAGCTCTATATAACATAACATATCCAATTATAGTTTTGTAGAATTTTACTTCAAGTTTCAGAGGTACTTTATGGTCACATAAAACACTTGACATTATGCTCCATTTCAGCCATTTTATTTGTATTCTATGTAAGACATCTCTTTTAATCCCTCCATCATTTTATAAAAATGATACTAAATATTTAAAGCTCTCGGTTTAAGGCAACTCGTCATATTCTGTTTTAATAATTGTCTCATTACGTCTAATATTGCTAAACTTAAATTTCATATATTTTGTCTTTATTCTACTAAGCCTAAAATCTTTCTCTTCTAGTGTTTCCGCTAAGATTCTAGTTTAGCATTTACTCCTTCACGTGTTTCATCTACCAAAACAATATCATTTGCATACAACATGCAACACGCTACTGTGTTTTGAATGTGGGCAATGAGTTCGTCTATAATTAGTGTAAAAAGATAGGGACTTAGAGTTAATCTTTGATGTAACCTTATCTTTATTGGAAATGCTTAAGTTACTCATGAAGTCTTTACTCTGGTCGTTACATCATCATACATATCTTTAATTAGTTCAATATATATTATGCTAATATTTTTTTTCTAGAATTCTCCATATAATTTCTCTTATGATTCTATCATAAGCTTTTTTTTATATCAATGAATACCATGTGTAGATTTTGTTCTTGCTTCTGATATTTTTCAATTAATTGTCTAAGAAGTTGTATAGCTTATATTGTGGACTTTTCAGACATGAACCTAAATTAATTTTTAGTCACCGTGGTCTCATTCCTTGATCTTTTTTCTATTACTTTTTCTTAAAGTTTTATAGTATGACTCATTAAATTTAATATGCCTATAGTTTGCACAATTTTGTATGCCTCTCTTATTCTTATATAAGGGAACTAGAGTACTTGTCTTCCATTGATCAGATATTTTTTTCGTTTTCAATATCATGTTAATTTTATAAGTCATTCAATACCTTATTTCCCTAAGCACTTCCATACCTCTATCGGAATATCATCTAGTCCAACGATTTTTCTATTGCACATCTCATTTAAAGTTTATTTTACTTCTAAATTTAAATTCTACGATAAAAATTTAAATTTCTATGCTCATTTGACCTACTTAAATTACCTAAGTTAGTTACCTAAATCTTTATTAAAAAGTTGATGAAAATACCTGCTTTTTTATTTCTCGATCGTTTACTAGTGCTCTATTATATTCATTTTTAATACATTTTATTTGGGTAAGATCTCTTGTCTTCCCTTTCCTCACTTTAACTATTTTATAAATATCTCTTTCCCTTTCTTTTGTAGCCAATTTTTGATATAATCGTTCAAAAGTTTCATTCTCTGCTTTATTCACTACTTTCTTAGTTTCTTTCTTGACTATTGTATATTTTTTAAAGTTTTCTCGTTCTTACAAATATATAATTTCTTATAAGCTATTTATTTTTTCTTTCTATTCTCTTGGACTTTCTTATTCCACTACCAAGATTCCTTACTTAGTGGTGCATGTCCCTTTAATTCACTGAGTACACTCTTAGCTACTATTTTCAACTTTGATACCATCTTCTCGTATGTCGTATTAGAGTCACTGTATATTTTACCTAATGTTTGTACTCATACCTTCTCCTTAAATATATTTTGCTTCCCATCCTTTAACTTCCATCACTTAATTCTAGGAGTCATGTATATTTTCTTTCTATTGATATTATGTTTGAGGCATATATCCAACACTAGTAATATATGTTAGGTAGTTAAGCTTTCTCCAGGGATAATCTTGCAATCTTTATAAATCTTTCTATTATTCTTCCTAACCATAAGAAAATCAATTTTCTATTTATTATTCCCACTTTTGAACGTGACTAAGTGTTCTTCTTTTTTCTTAAAAAACGTATTAGCTAATATAAGGTCATATTCTATCGTAAAATATAATTTTCCTTCCTCATTTCTAGTTCTAAATTCATAATCCCTCATGTACCCTCTCACATTTCTTATTTTTCGCTTTGACATGTTCATTTAGATCATCTCCTATTAAAATCATTTCATTTGGTGGAATGTTTTGTAATATTTCATCTAAGTCGTCCCAAAATAGCCTCTTGCAAAAAGTAGAGTAAGGCTGCGTGGATCCTTCCCCGGGGCCCCATATGGCGGGAGCTTCGTACATCGGGCTGTCCTTTTTTCGTCCCAAAACCTTGATTTGGTAGCTTCATCTAATCCTACTTGCAGTGCATATATGCTAATTATGTTTATAATTTCTTTCGTCACTATCATCTTAAGAGCTATAATTCTTTCCCCTTTTCTGACTACTACAATTTTATTCTTTAACGAATTATCTACAACAATACCCACTTCGTTTCTTGCTTTATTCTTTCTTGTGTATCATAACTTAAAACTCAAGTTCTCTATCATCTTTGCCTTCTCGCCTACCCATTTTGTCTCTTGAACACACAAAATACTAATTCTTCTCCTAATAATCGTATCTATTATCTATATTGATTTACCAGTGAAGGTTCCCATGTTCCATGTTCCATGTTCCATGTTCCATGTTCCATGTTCCATGTCCCATGTTCCATGTTCCATGTTCCATGTTCCATGTTCCATGTTCCAAATCTTAGATTATTAGTTTTACTATCATATTTGTTCTTATCTAACATATGGTGTGAGAACTCTTGTCTATTTAACACTACGCCCAAGTTCTCATGGAGATGTAGCAGTCTTTGCCGACATATTACGGTGGACCTTGCAACGCGAAACTCTTGCATATTTAGCACTACTCCCGAGTTATGGCGATGTAGTGGTTCTTGCTGAGACGTTACAATCGGGCCTTACAACGCGTTCGGGAATAACCTAGCATTAGGACAATAGTTTAATGGGTCTATTTATTGAATATGGGTCATAGTTTTAACGCTGGTTGACAACCTAACGCAACCCTCCTCCTTTATCTGGGTTTGGGACCAGCCATGACTGATTCATCATGGGCGGAGTAAAATAATGATGTGTGCCGAGCAATATTGTAAGCGATCAAGACCGCCTTTTTACAACAAATTTTGGGGTACGCAAAATTATTCAAGTTCCTTGGGTTAGAATTGAATTTCTCTACAAGCATTCACCCCTAGATAAATGGATAAACTAAGTGGGTAAATGTCGTGGTGGAGGTATACCTTCAACATTTCGTAAGTGCTAGCCAATGAGATTGGGCAAAACTCCTTGACATTGCCAATTTTCCTTCAACTTGCAACCAAATG
The DNA here is from genome assembly GCF_018446385.1 of Zingiber officinale. Lineage (NCBI taxonomy): Eukaryota > Viridiplantae > Streptophyta > Magnoliopsida > Zingiberales > Zingiberaceae > Zingiber > Zingiber officinale. The sequence goes on along the minus strand of NC_055988.1, from coordinate 158,926,393 downwards.
AGTCAACAAGCAAGAGCATATTCGAGCTTGTCTTGGGCCACCAACCCATAACACTGTAAAACATTGTCACATGATTCACCAGAGCAAGCCCAACTACTTTTAAATTCACCAAGGGATGACAAGTAGAAGCGGACATCGCAAAGTCTTCTTTACACAAGGTACTAAAGTGCACAAAGAAGAGGGAGGACAAGAATTAGATTCAGATGACTTTAAAGTTGGAGACTTTGTGTTAGCTATGATATATACTCAATAGAAGAATAAGGGACACCACAAAGGTTTGATTTAAAAATACGAGGGATCATTCTGTATTGTAGGGTAAGTGGACAAAGGAGCGTACAAACTTGAGTTGCTACCAAAACTCAAGAAATTCTATCAAGTTTTCCATGTAAGTTTGCTTAAGTCGGCATAAAGAACCCAAATATGAGCACCTCTAAAGGGCACTAATGGGGGTGAAGATGTCATATGATCAAGAGGTGAAAACCATTCTGGTTGATCCAGTTATTTGAAGGAAACGTCACTTGCCATGCTAGTGTTATATCATTTTTTAAAATAAGAGAAATAAAAGGGTAGGCCGGTGTACGAAGTTCTCATCAATGTGAGTCATGGGAAATGGTTGGACCACGTTCAGTTATACGCAACCTTACCTTACATTTTGCAAGAGGCTATTTCTGAGACTCGAACTCGTGACGCAACCTTATCAGGCTGGTGCATGAAGCTCTCGTTAAAGCGGGATCATGGAAAAAGGTCGGACCATATTGAGTCAATTATATGCAACCTTACCTTGCATTTGCAAGAGGCTATTTCTGCGACTCGAACCGTGACCTTAAGGTCAAATGACAACAACTTTACGGTTGCGTGGCCCCTTCAAGAATATATTTATTTTTAAAATAGAGAGAAATATATTTATTTGCTTTTATCTAAATTGTTTGACATTTTAAAACTTATAAACATTCATTCATGTGTGTGTCTGTGATTGTATATGTATATGAAATATATACATTATATCAATAAATCAAATTCGTACTCTTATTCTTTTACTATATAATATAAATTTAGGTAACACTTTTACATACTCTCAAAATACATAAATTGCATTAATCTATGATTAATTTGAAGTTTCAAATAAATGTAACATAATCAATGCTTAAAATCATCAAAATGTATTTGAAGATGTTGAAACTAAAGATCATAATCATTATAAATGTAAGTTCTCAAGTTTGATGCCTTTGCAATAAAACTTAAAACTAAAGATCAGTCTTCTCACTTTATAAATGCAAATTCTTGGACTTGATGCTGCAATAGAATTGTAAATAAGACTATTTAATTATATGCGATAATAATAAAAATCTAAATTTTAAATTTATATATTAATGAATAGTTGCGGAAAAAGATTCAATAAGTACCAAACATTGTATGAGAAAATATCAAAACTTGAACTAAACATTCGACATTTCAAATATAACTTAATTTTAATCATCTATAGCCATCAAATATTAATAAGAATATTTTTAATTAATATATTTTTATATTTAAAAAAGTATTGAAATTGTATTGGCGCGGGATAATGTAGTACTAAAACTATATTATTTAGGTCATAAATTGAAACTCTCGCATGGTTCGAAATTTTAAAGCTTGATAATAACCATGTGCATGTCTGGAAGTTTGCTTCCCGACAGTTTTTAAGAAAAATCATTTTTGTTACAGGAATCCACCATTGCTTATGTATGCCATCATTACAGAAGCATACAAAAATCTTTCAAAAGAATATGATAGATCTACAACATTGGTTGGTCCTTTTTTATGTTCCAACATGGAGAACCTTGTACGATCTGAAAATGCATGGCTGATTTAAGCATGATATGCAATTTTTTCCAGTATATTCATCTAATTTGTTTGATTAAAACTTAGTTCTCTATATATTTTTTTATTTTTTTGGATATGTAAAAGTGATATATTATGTGATATATTACGTATTCAAAATGTACTAGAAGAGGTTTTAGGGTTTATTCATGTCTGATGAAGTATTAGATCAAAAGAAATGTTGACCTGTAATATATGTATCTGCACGCTTCTGAATATCCTCGCCACATCTAACTATTCCTCTATAAAAAAACTACGATTTCGAGTCCTCCATACATAATGTATCAATCATGGCGAGGCTAAATGAAGAGCCTTTGTCACTACGCTACTCCCACGATAATGCTGTCTAAAGACACAAATCGTCGGTCGATAAGTGGACATCTCTAAGCGCATATGAAGTCAGTCTCGAATTCTCCTTCATAGGTTTGCAATAGGCGAACATTGGAAGAACAAATGCTCCTTTATCTCTGGCACTTGTCCGCAAAAGGTGCAAGTCAACCTCTAAATAATCTATGGTGGAAGCCTCCGCCGTGCCATCATCCATAAGGTGATTGCATAACTCAGCTGATCGTAGGACTTCCACACTATCTGGCCCATGGCACCCTAGACCAGGGCATCTGAAGAAGTCGTAAGCCCAATCTACTCCCTCCCGTGCAAACCACTCTGTGAGTCTCTGTCTAGCAGCCTCAGGTGACCCAATAACATCTAGGATGAGATCCCCCATATGTGCAGCAAGCACTTGATCAACGGGGAATTTGAATGAGCTGCCTGCCATGTCCACAAATCAATGTGCCTCAAGTAGGTATGATGGACCCACTTGATTCATAAGGCATCCTTCTTCTCCTAGATCGTCCATAAAACCTTAGCCAAGAGGGCTAGGTTCCACGCATGTAAGTCTCTAAATCCCATGCCACCCTCATCTTTCGGTGTACACGTATTTGCCCATAATATCGGAGGGTGCTTGGACGTCCACCGGCAGATGCTGTAGATGTGATCAATGATACCTTGTGGTAACGACATAATAGATTACTAGAAACACTCGATGTCCTGAAGCACTAAAGTGATAAGCTATGTCTTGCTTGCATAAGATAATGTCTTCCTTAGCCAAGTGTTGATTCATCGAGTCGGAGAGTCGGATATCCATAGGTGCTCTACAGCTAGTTGAATCCCAAGGTACCTGATGTGATGGATAGAAGCCTACTCCGTCATATCATCAACTCCAACAAGGTAAATATTGGACTTCAAGCAGTTAACCTGTAATCCTGCAGTAGCCTCGAAGTCTTGTAAGCATGTGATCAATGTGCCCACTGAAGCTGTATCACCCCGGCTGAAAAGGAGATCATTTGCATAAGCTAAATGAGCCGGTATGAGGTGCCGACACCGTGGATGAAAGCTAAAATCTGTCCAAGTTGTACTCTGCTGCAGCTAGTTCAAAATTTTAAAGCTCGATAATAACCACGTGCATGTATGGAAGTTTGTTTTCCGACTGTTTGTAATAAAAATAATTTTTGTTATAGGAATCCACCGTTGCTTATGTATGCCATCATGACAGAAGCATCCTTTGTTACGTGCCAACACGGAGAACCTTGTACGATGTGAAAATGCATGGCTGTAAAACCATCAGTTACAATTTAAGCATGATATGCAATTTTTTCCATTATATTCTTCTAATTTGTTTGATTAAAACTTATTTCTCGATATATTTTTTAGTTAATTGATTGGTTGACCTTGTTCTAATAATATTTTATTTACAGGTCATAGATAATAAGAAAGAACATTGTGCATCTATGCAACAAAGTAATGCTCTTGATGGTTCCAAATCCCGAGCAGATGTTAAACATCACAATTTGTCACAAGAAATTAATTATCATAAATCATCATCATCATCTGATATTGTAATTCCTGAGGATTCTACTCAACAGAAATATGATGCGATAATTTCCCATGGTGCCTCTCATGATTCTACTAATGATATTTGTACAAGTCGAACTCAGAGGCCAGTCAGTCATATGCTTCATTCTTACACTGAAAAAATTGCGGATAAGTCAAAGGAAGCAGTGATCCCTGCAAAAAGACCTACTGTATGGGGTCGAACTCCTGTGAGTATTTACTCGTATCTCAGCAATGCTTTGACAAATCAATCTCTTATTCTTGTATGTTTTTTGATATCCAGGCAAAGAAAAACCTTTCCATGGAATCAATCAACTCATCAAATGAAGATGAGTATGTGGTCTATTCCCTCATACCTTTCTTCATCTTTGATAAATGTGTTCTTTCTATATTTGTTGTTATAGGAATACTAGAATTAGCTACACCTATGAAGGCAGAATTAATTCCAACATAGATTCCTATTTTGTATATGATATATTGAGTCAGGATTTCCATGCGATGGATTTTCTGCACTTCGATATCTACATTCCTGTTTCCATGCTTTTTTCCCTTTGTATTTCCCAAGTCACTTCATCGATACAAAGTTTCATTTTTAAGTAGCCAAAAAGAACAAGTATCCAATGTAATCTGAAGGAGAGAAAACACTTATCTAGGTTTGGATCCATACTAATACTTTTTATCAAACGCAGTATTACTTTTATTGTCTCTATCAAATTTCTTTGTAGTGTTAGTCTTGCTGTGCAATAGTGTCTTGATCATGACAGGTGATAAATGATAGTTAATTAAAACATCTCGTAACACTTATAAAATGTTATTGAGATGGCCAATTTGTTACTACACATTCGTTTAGCTCGTGAAAATTTTGCCAATGGAAGTTGAGAAGAAAAAGAAAATAAAAAACATTTGTCATCAACTTTTTGATGTTGTTGTCTAATAAAATTTTATTTTGTACACCAAATTTTTGTGAAAAATAAAAAACAAGTTACTACAGAAAATAGGACATCATATTTGTGTTTATAATTTTATATCATGGCATATGAATCTTATACCCTAATTGCCTTATGGATTGTTTTATATCTTATCACACTGCTTGATCTTTGTCCTACATATTGGGTTTCTACAATGCATGTAAATTTCATCTCATATTAACTTGTCAAAAAAATCAGAATAAATATGATTAGCTAGTTGTGCAAATTATATGGGTGCAATTATATCAATACTTGGCTTATATATTTATGAATCTTTCTATTATAATAATAATAATAATAATAATAATAATAATAATAATAATAATAATAATTATTATTATTATTATTAATGCATTAACAATTAATAAGCATATTTTTAATGAAAGTTAATTGTTATCAAGCATAGTATTAAAAAGGATATAAATGATAGACGCATTCATTTAGTCAATTGATTATTAAATTAATGCTACATAAATCAACTGCTATAATTATTTTTTAAAGTATTTATAAAAAAGTTGACTTGTCATACCATGAAGATTGGCAATCCACCTCTACTGAGAAAACAACACAATCCATGAAGATTAGCAATAATCTCAAAAAACAATCTTGAAATTGGCAATAGGGTAAGTAGCTAACCATAATTGTTCAGAGTGAGATAAATCCACTAGCAAAACAGCACGTGTATATTGCTGCAATATAATCAATTGCTGCTCCTCACATCCTTTAACATTGCCAGCGGTACAACATTGACATAGAAATAGCTTGTGGCTTCAGGCCATGTTAGGGTCACTGTTTGGGTCCACCTACAAGAAATCCATAAGACCGAAGGACACATTTGTAGATGGTATATCTACTACTACATCTACAATGCCCCTAATAGGTATAACATGATTGTTCACATAACTAACTTGACAAACATCTATTATTCATCATACTGTTGTCATGCACAATAAAATTCTTAGATCAGAAAAACATAGAATCAAGACATTGCAACGTATAGACATTGTATAATATCTGCATTATAATTCATAATCATATTACCATAACATGACTGCAAGGTAGAACCATAAAATATAATTGTTTGATTATTTCAGTATCATGCTGACATTTCAATATTTTCTAAATCCACCTTATCCTCAACCTTAGTCTTTGTCCGACCACCACATATCTTGGTCATACAACACATGACAGTCATGGCATTTACTATTTACTTTGCTAATCCACCGGTTGGTTGGATTGATCACTCAAACCAGATTCATTATGCAGCTGGACTTTGACTATAATTCATTATGGAGTTACACGCTACCAATGTACGGTATGATTCCCATCTCAATTGATTAGATACTTGAGAAGAAACATGTTTCACTTTTGTCATTACTAATCCTTTGCTCAATCACTTTTTAGAACCCCAAAAAGGATGGCAAGCCATTGTTGTTCCTAAATCATCATTGCTCTAATGTGGCTACATCTTTCAAAAGACATTACACACCATCATGACCCACTGCCTTAAACAGTCCCAAAGAGACGTGGGGTGGATGACTGGAAGGGCTTTTTAATGAGAGGATGATCGAAGGTTTGTTTTGCAATTAAAGGAGCCCATTGAAAGGCAAGGTATTTAAGGCTCATCGATCAAAGGAAGAGCACTATGAGTAAAAGGGGAGAGGAGTTGGCATAGGTAGGCGTCAATGAAGAAGGAAGAATTTGCTGGACTTTGAGGGAAAAGTAGACTGAGGCAGCACTATGAGTAAAAGAAGAATTGGCTTCAATGGTGGCTGGTGAAGCGCAAACAGGAAGAGCAAAGCCACAATGAACAGGAAGAGTGAAGCCACAAGGTAATTGTGTGCAAGAGGGGAAGGACTGAAGACTATAATGCCACTGACAATGAAATGAGGCCTCCTAAGGAGAGAATAGGTTGACATTTCAATTGGGAGTTTGGAGGAGAGATGCATGGAAACATGAAGGGACAAGAGTTTCCTCATTCAGGATGAATAGGAAAAAAAGTTCTAAATTCTGCTCCATACAGCTCAACACTGAACCATACTGGTTTAGTTTGGCTATAAAAAAAATTCACCTGACCCTTCTAAATTCTTAAAACTAGAATGAAAATTTGACCTTCAAAATGACATCACAATTAGAAGGTCACCCCTACCACTGGTGCTCTCCCTGACTAAGTATAGCACTCCCTATTATGCTTTCACTGTGCTCCAACTCAATCCGCTCACAACTAAACCTAAGTAATAAGATAAATCCTTTAATACAGTAAACTTGTCTCTTAACAAAATTTAGAGTATAATGAGTCTGAAATTCACCAAAAACTACAATGGTCTTTAGACTTCTCATGATATAACACCTCCAACCAACCACCAAACTTACAAATTAGAATCCATAACTCGTTCTTGGCAGTGGAGTTAATTGTATAGATCAGCTCTGCCCTTGCTGATTGCAAATCTACAAGGTATCTGATCAATAACTGTTTTCAAAATGACTACTTGATTCGCATATAAACAAATCCAAAGCATTGATCAATCACTTGTCTCAAATTGATCATTCAACATTATAAGCCGAATGCAAATGATGAACAACTAGATGCATCAGGAAGTTAATCAACATGTCAACTATTTATAAGATCTGTGAATGTCAAAACCACATACAAAAACCACATATTCAACAGGATTCTGCATCAGTCCAACAACAGTAGCACAAAACAACTTCTTTTACACTTGTCTCAACTTTCTCCTTGACTCATCAGCTGCCTGTAGGACTGCCTACCTGTTCACTAACTCAGTGCCAGCATTCTAGATAGCTGACACCTTGAAAATGTCATTATTATGTGTATATTTGTGCTAACAGTTGCAGAGTTAAGGTTGGATGACTTGTTCCCAAAGCATATAGTCTCCACCTCAAAAGGTTGCTAACAGCAGTAACAAATGTCAATAATATAATACCTTATCAAATCAAATCAAATCAACACCAGCCATGTCAACAACCATCTTATTGGATCAATAACCACTGAACAAAACAAGATAATTCTAGATTGAATCAACAACCACTTCACTCAACATACTGAAAATATTAGACCATGTCTCACAACAATCTATGTGCAAACTTTAATAACGCTTTGAATTTAATACTGTTACTACCTACTATTGCTCCTTTATCTCTATAAACCTTGAGCTTGAATACCAAACTGTCACACCCCACTTGTGGTCAATCCACCAAGTGGTAGCTATCTCTCGAGTTCTTGTGATTTTAATATAAACAATTACTAGATGCTAGTGTTAGTCCAAAACACTACACTTTAAATTGAACACAACAATCTTTAAATCTAAACCTAAAAATGGAAACAATTAACAGGGATAAGCACAAGTGTGCAAGCGATGATTGCAACAGCAAATGAGCACTTGATTACTATCCACTCAAAAAACAAATACGTACTCAGGTACTCACTAGGAAAACATAAAGATACCTAAAAGGGAGGACAAGAGTTTATTTGATATATTAACCAAAGGTCATAGGAGGTTTGAAACATTACAAAACAAATAGCAAAGAAAAGAAAAGAGAAAAGCATAACAGCAGAGGTTACTAGTTTCTAAAAGGCAGCAAAAATAAGAGAATGATGAATCAACCAACTCACTAGAATGTTTAAATAGAGTTTAGTGCAAGGCTTAATAAAATCGCAAGACGTGTTGGTATTTTAATATCTGATTAGAATGATGAAATTTTTGTACGGCATTGTGTCCATTGATATTATTTTTATAGTAGTGTATAGATTTCCATTAATATTTGAGAACAGTAGAATACAAATTATTATGAGAATCTTGACCACCTTAAAATTTGAAAAGGCATTTCATGCATCAGTGAGATCATCAACCCTTGCAATATCCATATGAGATCAACCTCAGTTTTTTACGACCCAAATTGAATAATCACCACTACAATTAGAACTGTACAACCATATGATAAGGATACATATGCCTCCCATAGGTTTGATATAATGGATCACTGCATGATGCATCAAAGCTTCATATGATAAGTCTCAATCAGAATTAATCTAACTAAACTTTCCTGCATATCTTGATAATAATCAAATTATTTAATTTGTTACCCCTATCAAATTTGTTGATACTAACTCATAATGTCTAGCACCCTGATTATCACATGTGTGTAACCTTATCACATGTCCACAGCTCATGTGTAGGAATTGAGGAAACATAAGTTTCACCATCATCTACTACATCTTCACTATCATCGCTTTTATCAATAGTTGCATTGTTATTAATGTTACTATCATTTTTTTTTAAACTTCCCATACTCATTTTGATCTTACTAATCAATAAATTGCCCTTTACCTTGTTAGTTTTTTTTGTCAAATAGGTTTGGAAATTTTCCCTTTTTCTTTGGTAGAGGGTGTAAGAGTTTGTCTTTCTCTTTGTCTATGGATTTTGGATGTGTTTAGGGCTGAGATATTTGAGAAGTCTCTATTGAGATCTATTCCCCAACATAGATGTTTGTGACAAAGTAACAAACTTTTGACCTTAAAAGCGCTCTACCAATCTATCGTTGGATTATCCTCATATAGATGAACTCGAATCAAATGAGTCTACATAGCTGAACTTTTGGTGTTCCTTCTCCTATGTTATTACCATGGTTTAAAATCTCGAGCTGTGCCGAAATTTTGGTCTTACACCAGAACAATACGGTTTCGGTACCATATCATATCGTGCCAACATAGTTTCAATATTTTTTAAATATAAAATATATTAACTAAATTTAATCTATATATATATATATATATAATTTTATTAGACTTTAATTAAGCATATTTAAATTATCCCAGTTAGAACTAGGAGTTAATTAAAATTATTAAAAACTAAGTTCATTATTACACCCAAATTAAATTGCTTTCGTTGTCCTTGTTTCACGACGACCGTGAGCACGCTAGCCTATGTAATGCGTCTGGACTCATCGTCGGGTCGGGGTGACGAGTCTGGATGTGTCGTTGGGGTTGGGCAATAGGTTCGAACACGTCGCTGGACGCGTCGCCTAGACGTGTCGCCCGAACGCGTCATCGAGCCCCATACGTGTTTGGATGCATCGACGGGCTTGCGCGACATTTCCGAACTCATCGTAGGCTCATGGGACAAGTCCAGACGAATCGCCTAGCTCACGCAACACGTCCGGATGCATCGCTAGGCTTGCGTGACACTTCAGAACTCGTCGCCAGGCTCACGCTAGCTTTCAGACTCATCGTCAAGCTCACACGATGCTTCCGAACGCGTCGCTGCGCTCGCATGATGCTTTTGGAAGTGTTGCAGGGCCTGCACGACTCGTCATGGTGTGCCAACGTTGTGCTAATGCCAGTCCGTAGGCTGAATGAGATGTTTCGCCGATATCGGATGAAACGAAACGAGATTTGAAACCATGGTTATAACCTTTAATAAACCTAGACTATTTTCTCCAAACAATGATAAGGGTGGCAAGTTTGCACTTTAATATAAATGAGAGAGAAAATGGACAAGTTTCTTTCACATTCACTTAAAGACACCATCTTTTGAAAATCCATACTGAAATCTTATTCAAAATTGAGGCTAATTCTCTATATTATAATCACCACTTAGTTGATAAATAATTTAATTTTTAAAAGTCTTTTACTGTGAGTAAATAAATATTAGTAGTTAATTATTTTATATCTACCAACATCTATTTTGTATTTGCATGAGATTACTAAAGGATCACCAAAAAAATTATGTCTCTTAAAATAATTGACAATTTTTAATAGCCTTAACAATTAATTGTCTATTTGATTATAGTCTTGATATTATACTTTTGAGGGCCATTAGACGATCATCATTTGTGGCTATGCTACTCAATGTTGATATATTTAATTAAGATAATAATTTTAGATAGTCAAACATAAATATTATTAATAATTTATATTATTTTTTTATTATTGAAAAATTATGTATTTATCAAATGAGTATGTATTTCTATTTGGTTCTCTCATCTTCTAGTGATTGTTAATATAATGTTGATACTTGGTTGACAATTATAAGCATCTCTATATTTCCTCTATTGTTTTTTGAATTAAGTGATAGACATTGCCCATTTGTAACTTCATATCATGCTGATTTTTTTTAGAACTCCCTTTAAGGGCTTTATTCACATAAGAAACCCTATTCTATATAGTATCAAAATCTAATAGATATAATAAATTTTTTTCTTCTTATTCTTAAAAATGTTGGAGTACCGAGAGGCTTCTTAATCCTTGAAAGTGACATTTAATATGACATTTTTAGGGAATGGCTTTAGAAGGAGCAAGAGAATTGTAAAACTAGTTTCTCCCAATCATATAAATCCAATGATGATTAAAAATATTATTAATAATTGCCCCTTTTCACTATCTTCTTTGTCGTATCGAGGTTATCAATGCTTATCAGTAGTATTATATTACGTATAGTGTGTTCCAGACCAATGTTGTATTATTTTGCTCTTAAGCTCCCTCTAGCTCTATTAAAGTTAGTATTGTTTTCTGTGACAACCTGCACTGTATTTGTATGCCTTAGATTGTATTTTTTATTAGAAGATATATGAAGATACATTATTATGTTTTGTAGTTGCATGGATCACCTTTATATTATAGCATAGTAAAATGTTTATGATATTCATCTACCGTGGTTATCCTGATGTTATTCATCAACAAAACCTCATATATCCCTGTTGCTTCTTGTATGGCAGGATTTATGTTTTGATCTCCTTCACTTGTCTACCTAAGTATAAACCAACAATTTCATTTGCAATGAAGTGTTGGATTCTATACTTTTGGATGTTGGACACTATGCTGTAGTAGTATGTATTATTTACTGCATTGTGTGAAATTCAATTGAAGTGGAAAAATTTGACAATGCTTTGATCCATAGATTTGTTCTTCTATTTTATATAGAATTATTAATCCTGATTTACTTGCTAGCATGATTTAGGATGGTCATCTGATCAATTTTGACAATGTTTACTACTTGCCTTCTTATAGAAGAAAAAAATAACCAATGTCATCTTGTAATGAGGCAACACGAACACTTGTTGATGTAATAATTGAACGACTTCCACTAGCACCAATTTATTTTTTACAATGTAAGCCAATGTGATTCTTGCTCTTCTTTCACAACTTAGAATATGATGATGATTGTGATAATGATGATGATGAAATTTTCCTTTTCTCTTCTTGCGCTTCTTGTTCTACCTTATTATCAATCAATTTATACTACTTCAAGCCTTTTGTTCTTATAAGGGCTTTTTGTAAAGGTTCACTATCTCATTCCAAAGATTCTTTGTAGCTTTATACTCTCTAATTTTGCTAAAGATGTCATCAGGCCATACATCTTTAATATATTTCATAACTTTCTCATTTCCCTAAAAAATCAACTTGCTTAGTTGTCAATTTACTTTTTTTTGATATTTTTCCTCTCATCTTTCAGAGCTTCAATTTCTTCCTCTATTGCTAGTGCTACTCTAAAATCGTTTCTCAAGTAGAATTTCATCATTATCTTCTAAAATTTAAAATTTGCCCTATTATAAAATTTGCAAAAAATAATTTTCACAATCACTCTAAGATGTTAACCTTTTGTTTTTGATAAGTAAGAATGATATATCATATATCCAAAATGTATAGAATAAGGTTTTAGGATCTATTCATGTTTGATATAGTATCAGATCTAAATAGATACCTAAAGATCTATATGCATGTATTGCGCGCTCTTGGATATCTTTTCTACATCTAACTGACTCTCACAAAAAAAAATAATGATTTCGGACCCTCTATACATAATGTAACAGCAATGATAAAGCTAAATAACAAGCCTTTGTCACCATCATGTCCCTCTGTAATACCATCCAAAGACACGGATCGCCCTTCGATAGGTGAACATCTCTGGATGCATATGCAGTCAACTTCGAATCTTCCGCCATAGGTCTGTAATCGGGGGGCACTGTCTCCTATCCTCTAAGATGTTAAGCTTGATTCTAGAGCAAGTTGCTTTGGTTCCAACTGCAAGGTCACTGAGATGATGGTTTAGACACTAGCTAGAGAAGAGGGGTAAATAGGAAATGACCTAAAACTAAAACTTTCTCCTGCAAAATACAAGCAATTTAATTGTTAGTTGCATAGAGTGATCATGTGTGGATTAGGATAGTTATGTTAAGTATTTACATAGTATAAATATAATATAAAACAATAAGAAAAACAATGCCAACATGCTAGATTTCATATGGTTGGAAGTCCTACTTATACTCCATAATCTATTGATTTGTTGTTGAATCATTTTTGCAAGTCCATTAAGAATTTCTCTTTTAGTAGAGGTGGAGAAACTCTTCCTTTTTTATAAAGAAATATGCAATTAAGTAAAAGACAGAATATTTACCAAGAGTTTGTAAAGATAAAGCCTTTGCTTTGATTCAAATGCCCTTGAACATTGCTTACCATGAACACTTAGTCACTCAAATCTTACAAACAATTTTGTGTACCCTAAACCCTGAACAATTTGTATGCACTACATAGAAAAGTCTCCAATAACTCTATTTAACCCACCTCTAGTCAATTGCAAAAAAACTTATAGTGTGGTCCATGGTTTAGAATCTCGATCCGTGTCGAGGTTTTGGTTCTGGACTGGAACGATACAGTTTCGGTACTGTATCATGTCGTGCCAACATAGTTTCGGTATTTTTTAAATATAAAATATATTAACTAAAAATTAAAAATTTAATCTAAATATTTTAAAATATAAAATATATATTTTTTAAATATATAAATATGTTAAATTAATGATATAATTTTATTAGACTTTAATTACGCCTATCTAAATTATCTCAATTAAGAGTTAATTAAAATTATTAACATAAGTTATTTAATTAAACCTAAGTTAAAACCTTCGGCTCCCATCTGTTCTACGCTGCTAGCAACCGCGGGCCTGCGTAACATTGTCGGCTCACGTGATGTGTCTGGATGTGTTACTGGCGGCCTCTGGGTTAGCGGAACACGTTCGAATGCATCGTTGAGGGCATCATCGGACTAGCGCAACTCGTTCAGACGTGTTGCGAGGCCCACGTGATGTGTCCACCGCAAGGCTTTAGTGCCCACTTGCACTAAAGGCATGCTTGTGTCGGTCCACATGAACGAAATGTTTCACCAGTATCGGGTGAAACGACATGAAATTTTAAACTATAATGTAGTCAACTGATAAGACACAATTAGTCATTCGACAACTAATGGCTAGTTGGGCAAGTAATTGAAATTCCTATCTAATTGATGGGATCTAATTTAGTCAATTAGAACCTGAATATAAACATTCTGTTTTATGTATTCTCGTGTTTAGTCGACTAATTCTTGAGTCAACTAGATAGTCTAGAGGCTCATTTTCAATCAATTGAATATATGCTCAAACATCATAACTTTACACAACTTACACCTTCATAAGTCTATAGAAAACTCAAAATCAAAGCTTAACCATCAACTATAACCATTGACTTGTTGCCTCTTTGCTGAAGGCTTTCTTCAAACCACTAGGAATTTAGGCCTGCCTAGTCATACACATCATCCTGATGATAATGACTATGAGGATGAACTCTAAGATTACATTTCACTTGTAATCTCTTACAACTTGCATTGCTTCCTAGTCTTTAACCATGTTGTTGTTTATGTGTTGGTCCAATCATACCTTAAGAGGTCACGTTCGTCCAAGTGGTTTTGATGTGCTTAGAAAAGGATTAGTTAAGCTAATGTTATGGTTTGTTGGAAAGTTTATAACTATTTTAGGATAGTTGATAATGGAAATCCCTTTATACGGGGAATCCCTTATCATAAATCCTTTGATATGAGGAATCTCTTGATACAGGGATCCAATTTAAGAATAAAATATTTTAATTTATTCTTTTATATTTTTTCTAAAGGTAGATCCGTTACCTTAGCGGCCCTCCTAGTGCCGTCCCCATGGATATGGAGGGAGGTACATGCAGGTACACAGACCATAGGCGCATGGTGGGGTAACCTCAGGTCATCAGTTCCTGAGAATCGACCCCTGATCATTATGCCAGAGATGCCATGCGCCCACTGTCTGCCATGCGCCCATCGTCTGCGCTACGCTCTGGGGGCTTCTTTTATATTTTTCTAGTTTCTATACATAATCACTGTACAATGTTTTATACTCAATACTGGGCACAATGAAACAAATAAGAGAAAATTTTATTCCACGTTTCTTGACATGTTATCACAGCACTAGGGTTTTGTGCCTTTGAAATTTCCTTTTTTTCAGCCTTCATTGCTAAGTTTCTGTTTGATCTTTCTAGGCTTTTATTATCGATTTATTATTGACCTTCATTGTCGAATCCTTCTTCTTTCTTCTTCTTTATCGAGTTGTGCCGACCTTCATAGATGGTTTTTTTTTCATATTCTCCGATGTCTAAGATTGCAAAAATAAACAACCCTCCTCAATCAAATGGAGTGACAAGAACCCATCTTCCTAGCTGTGAATTGCAAAAATATCCACCACTATTATAAACTCAATGGGCAAAACTACTTGAAATAGTCTCCGCTGGTCTGTACGTACCTAAAAGGCAAAGGGATTCATATATTTTCAGCACGAGACCAAAATAAGATGATCTGGATTTTGATGCTTGGGATGAAGAGGACTCCATAATTATGTCTTGGTTATGGAGTTCAGTAACACCAAAGATTAGTGATACATGTATGTTTCTCACCTTTGCAACAGATATCTAAGACACCTTTCACGAAACATACTTGAAGGCCAAAGATATTGCCTATGTATATGAAGTCAAAGTAATAAACTATTGCTGCGAAATAAGGCAACAAAATGGCAATAAAATATGCAAATATGTTGCAAAATCTATGACAATAACTCGAACATTATCGAGTCATTGAGATGAAGTGCCTTGAGGATGTTTGATTTTGAAGAAATTTATTGAGAAAGATCGAGTGTATAATCGTTTGGTTGCCTAAATGCAAAATTCAATCAGGATTCAAGTTCTTGGCAAGGAAGATAAGGTTATTGTGTTGATTCAGATTGAGAGTCGAAGAGGCATTTTGCTTGAACTGGTAACAACTGAAGTATGTATCATGGTTACACAAGAGAACACCAACCGAAGTATAACCAAGATGACATCCCAAAGCGACCCTCAAGATAATCTTTGGTGCACCTATTGTAAGAAGCCAAGATATACCAAGGATCCATCCTTGTTGGAAATTGCATTAAAACCTACTACTTCGCGCCAAGAATGAGGTCAACACAATGATAAAAAATCCAACAAGAATTTCATCAAGTTTTTTCCATAAAAGTCATTCCACAAAACTCGACCCAACAACCTCCTAGAGAGAATACTCACGGTTACTTTAATCATGCAAAGATTGAGAAGCTTCGAAGTTTATTGGGGTCATTAGAGCAACCAATGGCTTGGCTCCTGTTCATTAGTTTCTTTGGTAACTCTCTTGCTCATGGATTACATGTCTCAGATCGATTTATACAAGACTTTTGGGTTATTGATTCAAGAGCACAGATCACATGACACCTTCCCAAGTTCATTTTATAACATATATACCTTGTCTTAGCAATAGGAAAATTTTGTTGTCGATGGTTATATTTCTATGGTGATGGGTGTTGATAACATTTAGTTGAGTCTAAGGAATGAAATCTCGAGTCGTGCCGCCCGAGATGGACGATTTTTACCATTTCAATACGGGACCGACACCGACATAGCAAGGGCAACAATTTTAGGTGCGTCATCATCACGTGCATCTTGTGCACACAACAAAAGGGAGAAGGGAGAGAAGGGAGAAGGAAGAACGAAGAAGGAATCAAGACCTGAAGCAACCGACGAGAGATTAGTGGTGACGAGTTAGCGAGGTGACGAGAAAAAATCGCGAAGGGGAGGAGAGGCAGATGCAAATTGTGAGGAAAAGTTAGATTTTATTAAAAGTTTTAATTAAAATCATCATATTATATATATACTTTCTAATTAATTACTAAATTAAAATTATATATTATATAAATTAATAATTAATTAAATAAATTGTTAATTAAATATATATTTTTATTAAAATATAAAAAATAAAGTAAAAAAAAGATAATTTATATAATATAGTTATATAATTTTAAAATCAAACTTTAAATTATTTTTATAAATTAAATTAGATTAAAATTTTATGAAAATATTTTAAATAATTTTAAAAATTGATAAATAATTTTAAAATTTTATAAATAATTCTAAACAATTAATTATTAAAAAATTAAAAAATATAAAAATATTTTAAATAAATTTGATTTTAAAATGCAATATATATATATATATATATATATATATACTATAATATTTAATATATATTATTTAGAATATTTATAAACTATAATAATATAAATTAATACATAAATAAATAAATTATAGAATTATTATATATAAATTAGGATTTTTGTGTTAATTTAAATAATTATTATAAATAATAATTTATTTATTTTTAATCTTAGAATCAAGATTTGGAATCATGAATATTAATATACTTTTTACGCTCAGGAAATACTTTAAATTAACTATCCTTTATTTTAGAAGTTTTAATAAAGATAAGTTATCAAGTTATATAAAATTAATATATAACTTATTTTTAAATTATATATATATCGAAATCATATTGGCACGGTACAATACAGTATCGCAACTGTATCGTTCTGGTCTGTGACCGAAACTTCAGCACGGATCAAGATTTTAAACCTTGGTCGAGTCTATCCTTGTTATTAAAAGATATACTCTATGTTTTGAAATTGTCCACTAGTCTGCTGTCTATTCACAAATTAATCTGTGATATGAATTGTAATGTCTTATTTTATCTCTCTCATTGTGCATTCCACGATCATGTTTTGGGAAAGAGGATTGAACTTGCTAAGGAAAAAGGTGGCCTCTACTATCTCAATGCATCAGTCATATACTCACCTATTGTCAAGCATGTTTTTTCCAAGTCTTATTTTTTTATTTCAAATAATGATCTCATTTGGCGTCAATATTTTTGTCTGAATCATTCTTCATTACTATTTTGAAAACAATATTCCCTTGTTTAATGGTGTTAAGGTTGAAGATTTTCATTGTGAGGTATGTGAATTTGCCAAACATAAAAGGGTTTCCTTTCCAATGAGCAATAATAGAAGTTCATTCCCTTTTTATTTGATTCACTTTGATATATGGGACCCCCCTAGAATTCCCAATATGCAGGAGCTCGATAGTTTGTTTCTTTCATTGATGATTGCACAAGAATCTCATGGATTTTCTACTCAAACATAAATCTGATTTATAGCTATCGTTCCAAACTTCATTGTCATGATAGATAACCAATTTGGTGTCAAAGTAGAAAGGTTATGTGATAATGCCAAGGATTATTTAACTAATTTCTTTCACTATATTTTATATGAGAAGGGATAATTCATGAGTCATCTTGCATAGATACTCCTCAACAGAATGAGACTCTTGCCATAACCTATGCTATGCTCTTCCAAAACTAAGTTCCAAAATCATATTGTAGGCAAGCCGTCCTTATTGCAACCCACATTACAAATTGACTATCCTCCAAAGTCTTGGTCAATTAAACTCCTATGCAACTCCCCTTTCAATTTTATACTAATTTTCAAACCATAAATAATTTCACTCGACTCTTTGGTTGTTTCACTTTTGTTCATGTGTCTAGCCACAATAGAGGTAAATTAGATCAATGAGCAATCAAGTGTGTGTTTGTCGGCTATTCTCCAACATAGAAAGGTTACAAGTGTTATCACCGACCTACAAGAAAATTTTATATCTCTATTGATGTCACTTTTGAGGAAAGTCGATTATTTTTTTCGTAGCCTTATCTTTAAAGAGAGTTTGATTGTATTAATTAATGGAAGATAAGGTAGAAGATCTACTCTTCCTTGACCTCATGTAAGAGCCTTACTCATCTCAATCCAGATCATCTTCATATGAGCCATCATTACAGCCTAAATTGCTTGCACAAGTCCAAAACTCAACTTCTACTCTTGAAAATGAGGTATGCACAAACTCAATTTCCTCCCCTTTTTTATCTGATTATGATTTTCCTATTGCCTTGAGAAAAGGGCTAAGAGAGTGCACTAAATATACAAGATATCTATTAACCAAATCAGTGTCTTTTCACATATTTTTTCACCTCATCTCAAAGAAGATTTTTTAGCAAAATTAAATGTCATTCCAATTCCTAATACCTTATTTGAGGCTTTATCTAATAAGAAGTGGAGAGAAACTATGAGAATAGAGATGGAGGCACTTGAGAAGAGCAAAACATTGGAAATTGTAGAGTTGCCATAAAATAAGAGCAGTGAGAAATGGGGGTTTACCGTGATAGGTCTGAGATATAAGGCAAGGTTGGTCGCTAAGGGTTATACATAAACCCATGGAGTAAACTATCAAGAAACATTTGCACTGATAGCTAAGATGAATACAGTGATGTGAGGCTTCTATTGTCTTTGGCCACAAATTTCAATTGAGATTTACAATAGTTTGATGTAAAGAATGCTTTCCTTCACAGTGACTTAGAGGAAGAGATATATATAGAGATTCCACCTAGCTTTGGAGGAGAGATCAAAGGGATCAAGGTTTGCAAACTGAAAAAGGCATTATATGGACTCAAGTAGTCTCTAAGAGTTTGGTTCGACATGTTTATGAAGGTGATGCTCAATACCGAGTATAAACAGACGTAAGGTGATTATACATTATTTATCAAACACGTGACTTTTCGGAGAGTTACTTCTCTTTTAGTATATGTTGATGACATAATTATTACTAGGAACGATGAGAAAGAAAAGGAGTTAGTTGAGAAGTTAATATATTTGGCACACACTTGATCAGTCAATGCTTATACCATGAGTGTAATCTGATCACGTGGAGGTGTAAGAAATTAAATGTGGTAGCTCGGTCAAGTGCAAAAGTAAAGTTCAGGACTATGGTTCAAGGTGGGTGTGAAGTGTTGTGGTTGAAGATCATCCTTGAAGATCTCAACGTAAAGTGGGAGGAGCCTATGAGACTATTGAGACAATAAGTCAACTATCAATATTGCTCATAATCCGGTACAACATGACAAGGCAAAGCACATCGAGATCAATAGACACTTTATAAAGGAAAAGTTAGACAATAAGTTGATTTGTACTCCCTATATGCCTACGAAGGAGTAACTTGTAGATGTGTTTACAAAGAGACTTAATGGGCACTATTTCTTGATGATTATATCCAAGCTGGGAATGGAAGATATCAATTCACCAACTTGAGGGGAAGTGTTGGAAAGATGACAACCATTTTAGGATAGTTGATCATGGAAATCCCTTGATATGGGATTCAATTTGGGAAAAAAATATTTTAATTGATTCTCTCTCTCTCTCTTTTTTTTTTTTTTCAATTTCCTATTCAAAATCAATCTACACTGTATACATATTCATTATGAGTGGGTAATCAATTGGAGACTTGTCTCTATCAAATAGTAGCTCTGATGAGTGGCTGTAATTCAATTGAGGTAAGTCGATTGGTTAGTTTACCAATTTACTATATGAAATTTAAAAATAATACCATTAAGTGCATTGATAGGCTAATAGTTGATCAAGTTTGATTTGACTCTATTGGGTTTGATTTAAGTTGATTGTTAGGATTTTTTTAGTCAATTGTAATAATGATTACCCGAATGACAAGTCATGCAATCTGACCTTGTTGAGTCGATTGTAAAGCTATTGAGTTGAGTGTGATCAATTGTTTTAGTTGAAGAAGGATTTTTGAGTCGATTGGAATTACACAGAACAGGTAGTTGAAGCTTATCCAAGTTCATTTTGAAAACTATAAATAGAAGGGTAATGGGAACTCATCCAAGAATAAGAATCCAAATCCACTTCTCTTATTGCCTATATTTCCGACCTTGAGGCTTTATTTCTTAGCTTTACTGTTTTATCTTATTATAAAAGGCTTGTAAGATGTTTCTCTTCCAACAAGGAGAAAGTATAGTGAATTTTTTAGGAGTTACTCACCTTTAAATCCATAGGTTATGGAATAGGCATCTGTGGGTTTTGAACTATGTTAAAAGAATTTAGTTAGCATTGTTTACTTTACTGACATTTATTTTATTTTTGCTACTCAACTAATATTTAAATAAGCTTTGTGCGTAATTTTTTATAGTTAATTAATTTTGGCTATTCACCCCATCCCTCTCTAACTGCTAACTGATCCTACATTATGTTGTCCTCGACTTTGCCTCATGTTAGCCCTTGGATGCACCAACCCGCTGCTTACTCAAACATGACATCCTTCATTGTGCACCTATGAAGTTCACCTTCTATTGGATTGTTCTCAAGTACACCTTGCTAGAAATTTTGTCTCTTGGATGTGCCATGCCATCCTTTGTCAGTCACCTACGTGCTCATCTCATTATGATTGTTAAACCATTTAAACAACAAATGCTCTATGCTCTTCATCCTAAAGTCCACCTCATTAGTAATTTTTGATTCCTCAGATGTCCCATACAATCCTTTGTCGATCACCTCTATGTCTACCTCAATAGGAACCTTTGAGCCATTAAGTGTAATTATCCAAGTTGACTGCATCAAATCATCCATTACAAACAACTTAGTCAAGTCATGAGCTTCATATGCGCTCTGCCAAATCCTAATACTCATCACTAAACCTAACTCATATTTTTTGGTAAGCACATTAAAACAACTTGGTTGAACTTGACTACTTGGGAGGATCATTGCACCAACAATACATATTATACATGATCTACCACTAAGTAGACGAAACATATTATGCATCTCTACTGTATTCAATATTGCCTTAAAATTGCATTCATAGTTAAACACAATAATATGGATCATTAAATAATAATCCATTTTAGTAAATAATACATTAATATCTAATATTATTTAACAACTTATATTAATAAATATGATAATATTTATTAATATATTTTATAATGATTGGTTGATTGTTTTCATATTAATAAAATATGATTTATCATCTATTAATAATCTAAAAGTTATATATTTAATTTAATGATATAATATTATTTTCTATTTTTAGAATATTATTTTATTAGACAATGATAGTAATAATATGATATTATTAATATTAGTAAGAATAATATAAAATCATAATAAATGACTAATCTTATTTTTTAACTATGCACTTAATTATTTATTGTGTTATTATGCTATTTCATAAGACATAATATATATTTTTTATTATATTTAACCATTATTTGTCATTTTTTATATCAAATTATTTATTTTTCACTTTGATTTTTTTTCCTACTATTCTAATTTCACAAGTCCTACTAATCTAAACTGTTGATACTATAGAATTTTTTTACTATACCCATTTTGATTTTGACAACCTACCGTGCACAAATATCATAAACCCAATTCAAAGCCTGGTTCAACAAATCAACCGTTGCAATCCAATCCTCCATAGTAGCAGACCTCTGACAATCATGTTGAAAGCATGAGAACAGGTAATACCACCCAACCTGGAAATCTGTATTAAAAGACACAAATGTTTTGTGGACTCATCATAGAAGCTGGTTGCGAAAAGAACACATTTAGGATCAACCTCTAGAATTTCTTTCAGTTGCAACAAATCTATGTAGCATCTTCTCAATATTATCCAGGTAAGGATTTACATCTTTTAAGCACATTGGATGACCTAATAAAAGATTCCAAGCATACAAACAGCTTTGAACAAAAACTACAAAGCACTTCTATTCCTCAAGATCATCACTACATAAATGTGTCCACCTCTACAAATAATGCCTCATGATCCACAGCTTTAAACCATTCGGAAGGGTTCAAAGGAGGTTGTTGGTAAGTGGACTTCGACACGGACAAAAGGAGTGCTGGCTTTGCACAGATTTAAGGAAGAGCCAATGAAAGTTAAGGAGACCATAGTCTTATTTGGAATGTTAGTAGGTTAGAGAAAGAATTCAACAGGAGGAGAGTTGACACATGAGGGCAACTTACTAGGAAGAGGTCAAAGCAATGAAAATAAGATTCAATAGTAGCTAGTAATACAATAAGATGAAGAGGGAAGCAGAGGAGCAGTTGTGTGCATGAGAAAAAAGATTGCTATTTTATAGTTATAATAAGGAGCGAATTAAATGAGGAGTTATGACAAGGAGATGAATAGGGTGGCACACTAATCTGGAAGGAAGGGGTAAAGACAACACACAATAAAGAAAAAGGGGAAGCAATGCATCATTTGGTATAAGAAAGGAAAGGTTTACATTTTGAGTTCTATTGCTTGGGTAGTTTGGAGTGTATGAATTTTGTTAGGGCTAATTATGTTTTTAGGCTATTTGGATAATTAATTTCATTCTTATTGTGTTTATTTATTTATTTGTTGTAATAATTAAATTTTGAGAAATTAAATCATCCTAATTTTATGTAACTATTTTTAAAAATCTAAAATTTCTTTTTTTTTAAAAAAATCTAATCTCGCATTAGTTACATTTCAATTTGCCCTAATTTTATGTAGAATTGTTAAGATAAAATTATTTGTTAATCTAATTTATATTATAAATAAAATACATGAAATGAGCAAGTCCAAGTAATTAATAATTAACAAATCATGCTTAATTTTTAAGAACAAATGGTTTTAATTTTCCCTAATCATTATAATTGTTTGATAAAGATTATAATATTCCTTACATAGAAAAGGCATAAGAGTTGTTCTATTAATATGCATGAAGAAATCTCTTTATCCAATCCCTTTCATCTTTTGTCGTCTCTCCACTCATCTCCAGCCTTTACTTCCACTCTAATTCCCTATGCAATCTTAATTCACCATATACTACCCTGATCCCCCTCTATCATCTTATTCTCTCTCATCTGCCTTATCTTCCTCCACCAAACTTCTCTTACTACCTCCATTGACTTCATTACTTGAACTTTGTTACCGTGAGGACCTTTGGAAACACAAAAAGATATGTCTATGTCAAACTGGCTTTGGCACATGATATATCTGCGTGGTTCAATTTTTATTTAGGCCTTCCCAAAACACATGTATATTTAGATACATTATCGTGTCAAATTTTTTACTTAGTGAATGGCATTTTTATGTTTAATAGCAGTTTCATCCTTTTAACAGGTTGTCAATTCAAATTCTAGAGAATACCAAAAATGATTTGCAAGATAAAATCGCCAAAGAGGTATCTTCTTTGCTTTGTTAAACATATAGTTCGCATACAAGCTTGTATTATGTCAAACAAATATTTTTCTTTTTTTTTTTCAAAGGTAAAAGAGAATGCAATTTTACAAGAGAATTTGCAAAGGCGAAAAAAGTCTTTGTTTGAGTGCCGTTTAGCTCTTGAGCAGGAGGCAAGTACTCAAATTATCATAACTCCAACATGTTTTATACACCATTTTAAATTTGTTTTAGTTTTCCCATGCTGTTGGTTCTTGTGAGTCAAGAGGCGTTTTCAAATTTTCTACTACAAGCAAGGTTCAATATCATCTCTGGTGTCACCTTTACCTATACTAGTAAATTTTGAACTGTAAACAACAGTTTGTCATTGTCCAGTTCAACCAGCAACCAAATGGGGCGGTTTGTATGGTGATCTTTGTTTTATGTGGTGCATGCCACCTGAAACAGTATGGCACGGCATTTCCAACCATGTACAGCTGCTCCTTGCTAATCAGGACATGTTGGTAATATTTGTCCAAAATTGAGTCCATTGGAATTGGATCTTGGATTTGCCTGTTCCTCCAGGAATTTGTATCATCAAGAATGCTTGTGCTAGTTGTCTCTGTGCACTAAATTCACTGAGACTGGAGAGAACCTACCAGTCTCAATCAATTATGGTACCATATTTGGGAGAATTCACAAGCCACGATTTGTTCTCTTCATTCATTATCCCATTGAAGAACTTGTTACCAATTCCATACCACTTACAAGAAACTGCAAAAGAAGTGACCTGTATATCTGGGCCAGCTTCACCCACAACTCATTCTTACATTAACTGCAATTACAGAATGCTGATGCATGACCTAGAACAAGACACATTACAACAGAAGACAGCTAAACCAGCATCTTGCTTAAACTGGAGACAACAAAACTCCATGTAACCTTTCTTCCTCATTCATCTCTCCCAGCACCCACGTGTGTTAGAGTTGGTAGGTTGTTTGCTCAGAAGCTTTGACCTGAGAGGGTTCCTCCTTGCACCCTCTTCTTGATTAGTATTTCTTAGTGATCAATAATAAAAAGAAAACATGAAAGTGAATTACTTTTGTGGAGTTTTGGATTAATTTCAGGCCCAAACTATAAGGATTGCTTCAAACAAAGTCAAACTTCACATTTAATGTCAATTCATACATAAACTTCTGTTGGAGTTTCAATGGCACCTCACCATAAACTTGACTAGGGAATCTTTAAACTTATACGATGTAAAAACATATATAAATAACTGCATGTTTCAGTTATACCACTTGGTTCTCATCATAGGCACCAAACCAAGGAATATTAAACTCTTCAATATAATATTATAGTTCAGGGCCAAGTAAACTAAGTTGTGCATTCTTCACAAATCATTTCTACAGAATTGAGAAACATATGAAGAAAATGAGAAATTCTATGTTGCAAATTCAAGCAAGAATGTAATTTCATTTGCATTTTGCACCACCCATCTCTATCAAGTAAAATAGCAAGGAAATGTTTGTATAACAAATGACAATACCAAAATGTGAGCTGCTTCTTAATTTGGAAATAAGAAAATAGATACTGATTATCTATACAACCTGTCCAGCCTACCTTTTCCTCTCTGTTCCTAGCAATGTGGCATGAGGTGTATTGTCTAGATATGATAGTGAGCCAAAAAAACACATTTTTCTGTCCTTGGACAAAGTTGATTTTGTTACTCTACAAATTTCTAGGTCTTTATGGTATTGTATATAGCTAGTTTATGGCTGATCATGTTTTACATTGTGTAAATTTTCCTCAAAGTAGAAGCCTTGTAATAAATTTTCATCATTGTTAAAGTTCATCTTTGTTGAAATAGGTTAAAAGATTGCAAAACAAATTACAAGATGAAAGAGATTTAAGAGCATCCTTGGAGTCTGGACTAACGAGCATGCGACCTGAAAACATGACTTTTGCTTCTTGTATGGATAACAAGGTTAGTTTTAAGCTTACACAATTGAGTAGCCAATTTGCAATATAGTCATAATCTATTGTTGTGTTAAAGACAAGGGCAGATATAGAGGAAGTTGCTCTTGCGGAAGAAGATATTGGGGTTTTGAAGCAGAAGCTTTCTGATCTTCATGGACAACTTATTCATCCGCAACACCCAAGATATACTTCCTTATGTGAGTCATGCAGGAAATATCTAGACAGCAGCAATCACTCTTCTGAGTAAGGTTCCTTTTCGTTATGCATGTTGATATATGTTCCTCTGTTGTTTCTAATTCATCAAATTGATTTGGTCCCCGTGAAGTTGTGATTCAGAGTAGAAGACCTGCCATCACATAACTTGACCTAGCTTCTCCATTTTCCTTCCTTTTTTTCATGTTTATCTCAACACAATGCAATTCATCTTCAAAATTGGAATAAATTTCTTAGAGAACCTCCCAAATCTCGAATAATTTCGTTAAAAATGTAGGTGCATCCAATCTTTGTCCCATTGAGTTAATCAACCATGCCAGAATTGGATTTATCTGCTTCCCGGATTCAGTACTTTAGTGTGTTCCATAAATGCAGGTGAGCAAGTCCCAGATAAATTATCGTACTTCCCTTTCCCTTTGATAACAAGAAGAACAAACTAAAGTCATTCTTTGAAGTTTCTCCTGTGCCGTAAGTGTTGAATAATCTACAAAAGCATAGTTATTGAACGATAGAGAAGGTGGAGGATTAGGTAGGATGTTTGTTGATGCAATGATGCAGATAGAAAAAGAATCAACCAGTGCTTTTGATTACATCATCTAGGTTGTTTCAGGAATCCATGAAATGAGAATCGGGTTTTGATAATATCTACAAGGAATATGTTCAAGATGATTGTTCTAAAATACGGAAATAAGAAATAAACTAGAGGCAAATCCCATATTTATAGGAGAATACATTAGGTAAATATAGCTTCTGAAAACAATAACAATTCCATAAATCCATGATCTCCTACCAACTCTCCAATTCATCCAGGAGCCCATATTGAATTTCAAATAGTTTATTTAGCAAAATTGGTTTAATCTAATCAAATATTAATTTGATAATGACTTGGACTTAACAAGGTAGAGATTTGTATACCCTGCATGATCTTTATGCCATCATAAGAAGATTTTATATTGTCCATCATTTCAGAAGCTTATATGCGGCTATATAAGAAGCGTAGTCAGAGGCTCTTACAAGTAATGGGAAAAAGATACCGATTAGAGTTAGAGCTGATTCTTATCTCAACCTGTAGTCACAGGAAAATCATTGGTTACCTTTTAAAAGTTACAGAACTAATAACTACATGATCATAAATGTCCATTATATTGTATAACTACTTCATTTCTTTCTTTTCTAAAATCTTATATAAACCTCTGTCCGTGCTTCTCATGTAGCTAAGACAAGCTATTTCTAAGGCCAGATGCAAAATATTCTTTACTCTGTTCTCGTTTGTTAGTTATCTCAGTAAATAAGTAGCAATTATAGTTGTTGTTTGGGGGATGAAATCAATTTCTTTTCTGAATTTTTAATTTTTCATTCTTCTCATAGTGACTGTTTCCCAAACTTCATGGTACCGCTAATCAACCTAATCCCTCCATAATTAAGATAGCATGTGTATGTCATCTTTATTCTTACATTTTTTGTACTAGAAAAATTATCCTCTGTTTTCTACATTTTCTTGATTCACAAAATTTTGTTGAATAGGTCAACAAAATTATATTTTGTATCTACAAAACTCTTACAAACATAAATATCTATATCATTTGGAACTACAATTTATGCACCTAGCTTATTTTCTGTAATTATACAATATTAGGAAAGCTCCTAAAGCACTGAAAGTTTGTCATTTGTTAGTATATTATTGTGTGATTTTTTTTTCTGAATGAACAAAAATTTAAAACAAGTGGCCAAAGAACTTTGTGGTTTGCTGTCTTCATTCAATAAAGTTGCCATGTAGAGCAATTTAAACATGTGTATTAATTAGTATCTTATTTTTTGAAGATAAATAAATTAAATAAATAAAGGAGTTTGGTTTGCAACATCCCATGTACATTTATTTTGGAATCTGGAATATTCTTTCAGGTGATTTACTTTATGCACATCTTGAATATTGAAAGCATGATGAATCTTTATTTGATACAGGAAGGGTAAGTTGGAAGATGAAAAGCATACTGATCCTGTTCTTAAACGAGAAGAGTTTTTGAAACAAGCTGTGAGTTTGTCATATCAATTCTTGTTTGTAGTTTAAGCATATTCATTGCTAATCGACTAATATACAATGTTTACAATATGGTTAATTTAATTGACAAGTATCACAAGAAATCCATTAGATGATCATACTGGTTTTATTTTAAGCCCAGAGGAGAATGAGTATTTGAAAATTCAGTGTGTATATCTAGTATAAGCACAGAATCTGGGTTGTTTCCATTTAGAGCATTTCAGATTTATTATTATTATTATTATTTTAGTTGACACCAAGTATCCACCTTATGTCGACTAATCCTGAGATAGCCGGCCCGGCTCCACGGAAATTTACCATTGGCCTAGGATAAATTGGAAAGCGCTTGCAACGGGCGGCCCATTAACCCAACATTCTTAGGTCAACCGTCTATTAAGGGAAATTCATCCGTTAATTTGCCAAAGTTGGGATTCGATCCTTCGATGCTTGGGAAACTAAGAAGGCACCCTGCCCGTTGCACCATTGCCTCGGGAGCAATATTTCTGATTCTTACTCTAATACTTTGTTGGTTAAGTACCTTCTTTTGTAAGTGATCCTCCTCCTGATAAACTTTGTAAGATAGTTTCTTGCACTATTGGATTTCAACGTAGCATGTAACAAATACTTCACCCAGTCATGTTGTCTTCATCAAGACCACTTTAATCATAGGTTTTCATGTTGGTTGCTGATTGTTTTCGTTGAAGATTAACCAGACTAAAAAGAACATCCTAGCGCATAGTCTGGTTTAAAATTACCCAACCATTGGTGATTTCAATATGGAAAATATTGACAACTTTGCAATGTTTCAGTTGTAATGGCCACGATGCCAAGTATGACGCAGTGACCCATGAAGTGAGGTTGAGTCCAACCCATCCCAAAATGATCGGACATTGAGGTTGAGTCCAATCCATTTGCACACGGTCACAGTCATTGGTGTGCACATATGATTTAAAGGGTGGAGGCACACATATCATGTGAGCATCATTGGGATTGTTGCCTCCACGAGTCATAGAGGTGTCATTTGTGTTTGATGCAGATTGTTATGGCTCTGTTGGTCCATGAAGGGAGACAGTTCAATCCATCCTCACCAGCCAAATTGATTTAATCAGATATTAATACTAATGTTAATATTAAATATTAATATAGTCTTGCAAAAAAATTTAGCGGAGAAATAAGATCTATGTAATGGATCCAAACAATTGGGATTCAAATGGCCTGATTATGATTTTAGCCTTATGCAGAACACAATAGTATTGATCATCTCATAGAAGATTTATAGACAATTCCTAATTAGAGGTTTCAAATTCAACGGTGTTTGTACGGATGAATGTGTGAAACCAAGCCAATAAAGGGTATGATTTCCTTTAGTTAAGGGAGAAAGAATGGATTAACTCTTTATTGCATAGAGGCGGCTAAGTATTGTCCACTATAATGATTAAAACAAGATGTTATGGGTTCCAACTATTTGAAATTTGCTGATTGTTGTGCAAATCTGATTTCAAATTCTGAGTTTCTGATCACAAGTTGATTTGGAAATTCAGTTGATGATCATCCTGTCCAAATTTGTCCAAGCAAGTTGATTTTTGTCCAAACCAAAATGAATTGAGTAGGCAATGCAAGCATGTCCAAAATTTGTGTTGGGTAGAAGGAGATCGCACGTTAGATTTTAAGTAGAATGTTTTCAAAGTTAATTTTAGAATCAGTTGGTTGTTATCATTTTTCACAAATCTGCCCTTGTTTTGGCCAAAGTGAATTTAGGAAGTGAGAATCCTAAAATTCATATTTTAGGTTAGATTGAACTTACACAGTACATTTCAAGTGAAGATATTGTCACATGTTGATCTTGAAATTAGCTTGTAATCAGTGACATAAAAATGAATTTTTAAAAGGAAGGGTATAATGGGGAAAAAAAGCAAAAAAATGTCATATCTTGGTAAATTAGCAAAAAAAAAAATTGGTAATTGTCCTTTGATTTTTTTTTTTGTTTTGCATGACGTATGTACACTTTTTTTATACATCTCTTGCACCATTACAATTTCTATGTGAATATTTATCTGCATACCATCATTACTTTATTTTTAGCAGAATATTGGGAAAGACAGTGTCAAAGAGGAATCTCGATCCCAAGAATTGTCTACTACTAAAGAGTCAGGAAATGCTATGGAAATTCCTGCTTTGAAGAAGGAAGACCAAGAGTTATCTTCATCCAACAAACAGAACTCCCACCCTGAATGGCCAAGCAGCATAGCTTTAAACATTCTAAAAGCGCAGTCCTCTGAGACTGAGGTAAAATGTCTATTGCGGTCCTAATGCAGAGATTAGCCATTTATCTTTTATATATATATATATTCTTTTTGGAGATAAATTCAGGATGATTTGTGTCTTGTTAAACTCAGGAAACAACCTCCACATCTGTTCCAGCCCTTGCCAAGTTGACAAACCGCTTGAACTTATTGAGGGAACGGCGTGCAAAACTTGCAAATGAGGTGCAAAATGCTCAGAAAAATTTTACATCAGCTCCCGTTGGCCCTCCCCAGACAGGCAATTCTGGCTGATTGTGGATTCTATCGAACAACCTTTTCACAATTATCTACTTTCAAACTTCGAGATTTTTTTCTTCATGTAGACGATGGTGATGGCGACGATGACAATTAGTGAACAAAAATCTCAACCATGGATTACTACCATTCTTGTAAACATGTACACCTCTGATTCTTAAAAATTACCCAATCACTTAGGATTAATGCTTATACCAAACGATCTGTTTGGTTGACCTATTTCTGTAGGCAGTTTGACCTCTCTCAGGTAACACGGAGAAAGGTGCACCGAAACTACCTGTGGCACATTTTGCATTTGGAGGAAAATTTTTGAATGTATGTTATTCCTTGATAATAAATATGAAGGTGAATTTTTCCAATAATTTTCATAGTATGCTCATACTGTGGAACTTTTTTTCCTTCAAGCTGCGTTTGCCAATGAACTATATTCTATCTAATTGTATTGAAGCGGAGAACTGGAAAGACTGAAATTTACACCTCAAGTTATTTGGCAAATGAAATTACAGAAGCATCGAAGCCATGATCCTTAGAGTGAGTCTCTTCTCTCTAGCAAGAGCTACAAAGATGGCACTAACTTGGCAGATACGACCATCACTAACTTTTGCAGCAACCACTAAACATAGCAAACTTTTAGGAGGATAATCTCGTTTCTGATTTTCGAATTAGGATAATTTAAATCAAGTGTTTTCTTATGGATCATAATTTCACATGGGTGAATACACTCGATTCCTAGGAAAGCTAATTTTCAACCACACAATGCAATCATTATGCAGTTACCAATTTTGATTCAATTTCCAAGTTCACCTGTTTACTACCTTGACTAGGTTTTATAATTCTCACTAAGGTTGTTTTATACACTCTCTAGCTCCTATCCTAATAGCAATGAGAATAAACTAACTTTATTCTCTTTGCTCAAAGAGAATAAAGTTATTTTATAAACTCTCTCTAGTTCCTTTCCTAGTAGTAGTAAGAATCTTTAAATTTTCATCGCCTATATAGGATTCAATTTTAATTTGTAATAGAACTAGAAATTGTTTTCTCATTCTTAAAATCTCAGTTGGATTCTTATAATTGCATTAATTCAGGTGAAGTCATCTTTCTTGAGCACATTTTATCTAGTCTTGTATCATCATTGATAAAGCTGAGATTTTGTTCGTATTGACTTATATATTACAAGTAATGATAGGTCAAGTACAAAAATTTGTCCTCTTATTTTTCCAATATGAAATTCTTCCACCGGAGATAGTGTAATGAAGTAAGACGGTTGTTCATTAAAACTAACATTTGTCGATACAAAATTTCTTTGATAGAGGATAATAATGTTTGTACTCTTTCCGAGTTGAATAACTATATGTAAATATTTTAACATCTTAGGTCTAGTTTTTCTTTTATTTTGACTATGCACGTAAACAAATGGCACACATCTAAGTATCCTAGGGGTAAGATTATTTGTAGTATGTTTGGATAAAATATTCACAGTGTTTCTATCGGACTCTAAAATCTTAAGATTTCAAAGATAAATAAGTTATAAAATGAATGACCGCAAGAATTGCTTCCTCCAAAAAGATTTCTATATATTTTTCTAGCAAAAAAAAGATTACATTAACTATATGAGATGAACATTGTTCCTTCCTGCCATTTTATTTTTTTGTCGTGTATTCCTTCATTTTGAATATAAGAAATTAGAATTTGATCGAAATAATCCTTAGTATTATCTGTTTTATAGCTTTTGTATTGACCCCATATTGATTTTTAATCATATAACAAAAAAAATTGAGAAGACATTATTGACATTAGATTTATATTTAAGTAAAAAAATTAAGTAACATGAGTACAATTATCAATGAAGGATGCAAACCATTTTGCTCCAAGAACAATAGTAGTTAGTAGGACCTCAAAATATCACTATAAATGGGATTAAAAGAAGAAGAGTTTCTTGTATTACTTAATTGAAAAGACACATCTATGTTTAGCAAGTTCACACACTTTGTAATGGTAACTCTCAATACTTAATACTTTGGAATAAAAATGGAAATAAAATTAATTTAATGGTTCTAAATGATATATGTCCAAGTTGGTGGTGCTAAAGTTTTCTTATCACTATTAGATTAATAAAGTTCTAAAACTAAAGAGCAAAGTAACTTGTATTAGGAAATATTTGACTAAACAGTTCAACATAGTAGAGCATATCCCATTCTTTAGCATGTTCAATCATTTTTCCTAATTATTATCCCAAGCTGGGAGAAACAATTGCACCAATCAACTACTGATGATGGACAAGCAACCAACTGATGGTCCCAGATGAAGTCACCATTTCAAGAAGCAATTGGGAGCAAGAAAAATGATCATATCAGTCAACAGATGATTTTTTATTAATTGAGTACTAATGGATGTCATATCAGTATAACTGTACCAGTCAAAGCACTTTATGGAGAACTTTAAAAGGGATTGAGAGACTCGAATTGTAGAATCATCTATAAACTAACATAGTCATATTGTTCTTGTATTATTGAGCCTTGTTTTTTTACCCTAATTCCTCTTGTAAACCTCTTGTACTACAACATTGATTGCATAATAGGTTTAACTGCCACCAACCTTTTAGTGAAGAGGAGAAGGTAGTGGATTTCAGGACTGACTTTCCTAAAGGGTCATAGGTCATAGACATAATGATTTTGAAAACTCATGAACTAAGTTAAATAATGTATTTTGTGGTATGTTCTTATTCATTTTATTTTATTCTATTGCTAATAAATTTGTGTCATTACTAAGATCGCAACAAAAGAAATATTATTCTAATTTGCAAATACATAGACTATCCACCCGCCTCTAGCACATCACTTTACCTACCGAGACTAAAACTTGAGCCATCAAGTACTGCATATATGTATACCTAAGTCCTTATACGCTTGGACGCACAAATCAAACACAAAGGTCTAACTTAAACACTTTGCCCAAGTATCAAAATTCATAGTCGCATTGAACTATTCATGGACTAAAAGTTCCAATAGAAAATTAGATTCTGAAAACATAGGACTAAGATAACAACTAAAAATCCTTAAGGATGCTTTAGAAGAATTTTTCAAATAATTCAAGTACAATCAAGAATTAGACATCAAAAATCAAATCCTGACATAGAAGAATTAGATATGAAAATCTAGGGATAAATTTCATAGTCAAATTACTAGGGACAATCTAAGATATGAAAGGTTTGGAAAAAAATATTCTAAAGAAGTACATAGTTAATTCTCCTTATCATAATTTATTTTAGGTGTTAAAATCAATCATTAACCCTTGAGTATTTTAGGAGTGTCAATCATCATGAACTAAGCTTAAAATTTACAATATGGCTTACTTAATATTTTATCTTTGTGTAGAACTACATAATCACATAGTTATTTCCTTTTCCCCCCCTTTTCTTTTCTTTTATTTTTATAAGTGAATACTTTTATATCTCACAAAACTATAGGATGAACCTAGTTTTTATATTTATAAACCTAGGAATAAAGTGAGATGTTATAATACCACCCAACATTGATTTTTTTTAAAAAAAACTTTTGGAAAACATTTAATTTTGAAAATTAATATGATTTGTTAAAGAAAAATTAATTTTAAATTAAATTGGCATGTAATAAATTTGCTTACAAAGTTTTATATTGTTAAAAAAATAGAATTTTTTGTTAAACTATGAAAACAGGTAAATTGATGTTGTGTTAGAATGTAGTTTGACTATTTAGGTAATTAGTTGATTGGTATATTTATCAGTCGGGTGACACATTTATCAGTCTATTAGCACTTGGCAAGAGTCGACTATTTAATTGAAACATTCAATTTTGCATGAAAAACACAAGATTATTATGATATAATTTTTTTTTGTTATGTTATCAAAGATGAATAAGGATAATAATTCAAGTTAGGAGACTTAGTATTCTTCTTATTGACCGTCTTAAAATAGGGAAGAAGGATGTTGATGTTTTTAGAAAAAAGATTATTGGCTTTAGGAGCAGCTTAGGTGAAAGTGAAGCCTAGGTGTAGGTCTTACTTTGCATTTATTGCATGTCATTATAATTTATTTGATATGTTATTTTCCCTATCTCAAATGGAATGCAAACATCAAAATGAAAAGATTATTGATGCAATTGGTCTCAAGTGGTCATGTGTGATATTGGATTTTGATTAGATATTTTTTTATAATTTGATATATGTGTCAAAGTATATAGGGACTAAGAAAATAATGGAGACAACTTGGTGCAGCTAAGGTCATAATTACCTAATGGCTCAGATCCATAGAAATCGAAGAAAGGTGGTAGGAGATATATGAAGGATTGTGGTTGAAGAGCATCAGAATGCAACTATGTTTGAATAGAGAATTACATAAGCGAAGTATGAAGAATGACATGAGAAGAAAGTCAAAGGCTTAGTACATCTAAAGAACAAGAAGCTTCATGAGAGATGGATAAGGTAAATTACATAAGTGAAGCATGAAGAATTGCTTGGAGAGTGAATTGAGGGCTAGTGCATCTGAGAGATGAAAAACTTGACTATTGATGATCAAGTGGTAGAGATAGTTGCATGGTAAACTAAGAGTTAAAAGAAAATGTAATCGGGAGAGAATAGTCTCAACTTAGGTGGATTCGGTCATTAGATTCCAGTCAACTAAAAGAGTCCTTAAGTCAATTGATGGTTGAATTGACTGAGTAGTTGACTCCGTCATCAAATAGAATGGTATGTATATGTAGACTAGTTGACTAGTTGGTTGATGCTTATAAGTAATCAATTGGTTGTAAGCCTCTTTATGCTATCTCTGATGGACTTGTAAGAGATTTTTTCACCTATAATGCTACCATGATAGAGAAAGTATAAAGGATTCTGTGAGTGATCCACCAAACACTACAAAAGAACACTAATTTAGGGACAAAATTTTGGAACAAAAATAATTCGTCCCAAAATTGGGATAAATTTAGCGACAAAAACAAATATCGACCCAAATTTCCAACGAAATTTGCAACAAAAATATTTCGTTTCAAGTTGGCAACAGAAA
Organism: Zingiber officinale; assembly: GCF_018446385.1. Taxonomy (NCBI): domain Eukaryota; kingdom Viridiplantae; phylum Streptophyta; class Magnoliopsida; order Zingiberales; family Zingiberaceae; genus Zingiber; species Zingiber officinale. The sequence goes on along the minus strand of NC_055988.1, from coordinate 158,890,639 downwards.
AATATTTCGTTGCTAAATCCGTCCCCAAATTTGAGACGAATAACAGATTCGTCCCAAATTTAGGGACGAATCATGGATTCATCCCCAAATTTAGGGACGAATCCTGGATTCGTCCCCAAATCTGGGACGAATCCAGGATTCGTCCCCAAATCTGGAACGAATCCAGGATTCGTCCCAGAATTGAAAATATTAAAAAAAAAGGAAAAAAACACGAAGGCTTATATATTGACCTAGAGATATCGAAATTTTATGAAATAAATTTATATGGATTCATATTATTGTCCTGATCATAAATATACCATCATCCATAATTTTTAATTAATATTTTGAGAGATTCAATTTTTTAAATCAAATTAGGTCATATTAGCATAAAAATTTCAAACAATCAATATATTCGGTCAAAAATATTTATAAATATATATTTACGATCAGAACAATGATATGAACGCATAGAAACTTGTTTCATGAAATTCTGATGTCTCTAAGTCGATATGTAAGCTTTACGATTTTTCTTCTTTTTTTTAACTTTTGGGACGAATCAAGGATTCGTCCCAGAATTGAGAATATAAAAAAAAAAAAGAAAAAAAAACATGGAGGGCTTATATATTGATCTAGAGACATCGGAATTTCATGAAATAAATTTCTATGGATTTGTATTATTGTCTTAATCGTAAATATACCATCATCCATAATTTTTAATTAATATTTTGAGAGATTCAATTTTTTAAATCAAATTAGGTCAAATTAGGATAAAAAATTCAAACAATCAATATATATGGTCAAAAATATTTATAAATATATATTTACGATCAGGACAATGATATGAACGCATAGAAACTTATTTCATGAAATTCTGATGTCTCTAGGTAGATATGTAAGCTTTACGATTTTCCTTTTTTTTTTTTTTTAAACTTTTGGGACGAATCCTGGATTCGTCCCAGAATTGAGAATATTAAAAATAAAAGAAAAAAACACGAAGGGCTTATATATTGACTTAGAGACATCAGAATTTCATGAAATAAATTTCTATAGATTTGTATTATTGTCCTGATCGTAAATATACCATCATCCATAATTTTTAATTAATATTTTAAGAGATTTAAATTTTTAAATCAAATTAGGTCAAATTAGGATAAAAAATTCAAACAATCAATATTTATGGTCAAAAATATTTATAAATATATATTTATGATCAGGACAATGATACGAACACATAGAAACTTGTTTCATGAAATTCTGATATATCTAGGTCAATTTGTAAGCCTTACGATTTGTTTTTTTTTTTTAAAACTTTTGGGACGAATACAGGATTCGTCCCAGAATTGAAAATATTAAAAAAAAAAAAAAACACGGACTTATATATTGACCTAGAGACATCAGAATTTCATGAAATAAATTTCTATGGATTTGTATTATTGTCCTGATCATAAATATACCATCATCCATAATTTTTAATTAATATTTGAAGATATTTAAATTTTTAAATCAAATTAGGTCAAATTAGGATAAAAAATTCAAACAATCAATATATTTGGTCAAAAATATTATAAATATATATTTATGATCAGGACAATGATATAAACGCATAGAAACTTGTTTCATGAAATTCTGATGTCTCTACGTCGATATGTAAGCTTTACGATTTTTCTTCTTTTTTTAAACTTTTGGGACGAATCTTGGATTCGTCCCAAAATTTGGGACGAATCCTAGATTCGTTCCAAAATTTGGGTCAAATCCAGGATTCGTCCCCAAATCTGGGACGAATCCAGGATTTGCCCCAGAATTGAGAATATTAAAAATAAAAGAAAAAAACACGAAGGGCTTATATATTGACCTAGAGACATCGGAATTTTATGAAATAAATTTCTATAGATTTGTATTATTGTCCTGATCGTAAATATAACATCATCCATAATTTTTAATTAATATTTTGAGAGATTCAATTTTTTAAATCAAATTAGGTCAAATTAGGATAAAAAAATTCAAACAATCAATATATTTGGTCAAAAATATTTATAAATATATATTTACGATTAGGACAATGATACGAACGCATAGAAAATTGTTTCATAAAATTCTGATGTCTCTAGGTAGATGTTTTTTAAAACATATATAGTTTACGACTAAATTTAAAGTTGTTATGCAACGCATGTTAGTAGATAAGTGACGGAAACCTTAAATTTGGACCTAGAAACATCAGAATTTCATGAAATAAATTTCTATGAATTTGTATTATTGTCCTGATTGTAAATTTACCATCATCCATAATTTTTAATTAATATTTTAAGAGATTTAAAATTTTAAATCAAATTAGGTCAAATTAGGATAAAAAATTCAAACAATCAATATATTTGGTCAAAAATATTTATAAATATATATTTACGCTCAGGACAATGATACGAACGCATAAAAACTTGTTTCATAAAATTCTGATGTCTCTAGGTAGATGGTTTTTAAAACATATATAGTTTACGACTAAATTAAAAGTTTTTATGCAACGCATGTTAGTAGATAAGTGACGGAAACCTTAAATTTGGACCTAGAGACATCAGAATTTCATGAAATAAATTTCTATGGATTTGTATTATTGTCCTGATCGTAAATATACCATATAAATTTCTAGGTAGATGTTGCATATGTATGTATGGATTGAAATGTAGAAATCAGCTATATCTGTAATGTAGTTTTGATAGTAGGAACGAATTTGGCAACAAATAATTTTTGTTGCCAATCTATCGTCACTTCCAACAAAAGATTTTTTGTTGCAAATTTCGTCCCAGATTCTGGGACGAATCTGTGGATTCGTCCCAGAATCCCATATATAAAGCAACGGATTTGGCAACGAAAATTTAATTCGTTGCCAAATTTTGTTGCCAAAATCATTGCCAAATTTGAAACAAATATCTTATTCGTTGCAAAATTAGGGACTAACTTAGCAACAAAAATTAATTCGTCACTGAATTTGTCCCCAAATTCGTTGCAAAGTTTGCAACAAAAAAAATTTTCGTCCCAAAATTGTATGAAATATTCCAACAAATAAGGGGTTTTGTTGCAAATTTGGCGACGGCTTTGGCAACGAAAATAAAATTCGTTGCTAAATTTTGTTGCCAAATTCGTTGCCGATTTTGCAACAAAATTACTATTC